>NW_027365463.1:0-111776 GCF_046119375.1 Phyllobates terribilis
AAGCTACTGACTGAATGAAAGGAGCTGGCATCTCACTCTCTTTGAATCTTCTTTATCATGCTAGGATTAGCAGGAAAAAGCAAAAAATTTCAGAATTGCACCTTGCAATGTGGAGATATTACTGTTTGTGCATTTACAATATTCATTGATTTTTGCCATTGAAAAACATGTTTTTCATATACCAGAAATGTTTGAAGCTACTGACTGAATGAAAGGAGCTGGCATCTCACTCTCTTTGAATCTTCTTTATCATGCTAGGATTAACAGGAAAAAGCTAAAAATTTCAGAATTGCACCGTGCAATGTGGAGATATTACTGTTTGTGCATTTACAATATTCATTGATTTTTGCCATTGAAAAACATGTTTTTCATATACCAGAAATGTTTGAAGCTACTGACTGAATGAAAGGAGCTGGCATCTCACACTCTTTGAATCTTCTTTATCATGCTAGGATTAGCAGGAAAAAGCAAAAAATTTCAGAATTGCACCTTGCAATGTGGAGATATTACTGTTTGTGCATTTACAATATTCATTGATTTTTGCCATTGAAAAACATGTTTTTCATATACCAGAAATGTTTGAAGCTACTGACTGAATGAAAGGAGCTGGCATCTCACTCTCTTTGAATCTTCTTTATCATGCTAGGATTAACAGGAAAAAGCTAAAAATTTCAGAATTGCACCGTGCAATGTGGAGATATTACTGTTTGTGCATTTACAATATTCATTGATTTTTGCCATTGAAAAACATGTTTTTCATATACCAGAAATGTTTGAAGCTACTGACTGAATGAAAGGAGCTGGCATCTCACACTCTTTGAATCTTCTTTATCATGCTAGGATTAGCAGGAAAAAGCAAAAAATTTCAGAATTGCACCTTGCAATGTGGAGATATTACTGTTTGTGCATTTACAATATTCATTGATTTTTGCCATTGAAAAACATGTTTTTCATATACCAGAAATGTTTGAAGCTACTGACTGAATGAAAGGAGCTGGCATCTCACTCTCTTTGAATCTTCTTTATCATGCTAGGATTAACAGGAAAAAGCAAAAAATTTCAGAATTGCACCGTGCAATGTGGAGATATTACTGTTTGTGCATTTACAATATTCATTGATTTTTGCCATTGAAAAACATGTTTTTCATATACCAGAAATGTTTGAAGCTACTGACTGAATGAAAGGAGCTGGCATCTCACTCTCTTTGAATCTTCTTTATCATGCTAGGATTAACAGGAAAAAGCTAAAAATTTCAGAATTGCACCGTGCAATGTGGAGATATTACTGTTTGTGCATTTACAATATTCATTGATTTTTGCCATTGAAAAACATGTTTTTCATATACCAGAAATGTTTGAAGCTACTGACTGAATGAAAGGAGCTGGCATCTCACTCTCTTTGAATCTTCTTTATCATGCTAGGATTAGCAGGAAAAAGCAAAAAATTTCAGAATTGCACCTTGCAATGTGGAGATATTACTGTTTGTGCATTTACAATATTCATTGATTTTTGCCATTGAAAAACATGTTTTTCATATACCAGAAATGTTTGAAGCTACTGACTGAATGAAAGGAGCTGGCATCTCACTCTCTTTGAATCTTCTTTATCATGCTAGGATTAACAGGAAAAAGCTAAAAATTTCAGAATTGCACCGTGCAATGTGGAGATATTACTGTTTGTGCATTTACAATATTCATTGATTTTTGCCATTGAAAAACATGTTTTTCATATACCAGAAATGTTTGAAGCTACTGACTGAATGAAAGGAGCTGGCATCTCACTCTCTTTGAATCTTCTTTATCATGCTAGGATTAGCAGGAAAAAGCAAAAAATTTCAGAATTGCACCTTGCAATGTGGAGATATTACTGTTTGTGCATTTACAATATTCATTGATTTTTGCCATTGAAAAACATGTTTTTCATATACCAGAAATGTTTGAAGCTACTGACTGAATGAAAGGAGCTGGCATCTCACTCTCTTTGAATCTTCTTTATCATGCTAGGATTAACAGGAAAAAGCAAAAAATTTCAGAATTGCACCTTGCAATGTGGAGATATTACTGTTTGTGCATTTACAATATTCATTGATTTTTGCCATTGAAAAACATGTTTTTAATATACCAGAAATGTTTGAAGCTACTGACTGAATGAAAGGAGCTGGCATCTCACTCTCTTTGAATCTTCTTTATCATGCTAGGATTAACAGGAAAAAGCTAAAAATTTCAGAATTGCACCGTGCAATGTGGAGATATTACTGTTTGTGCATTTACAATATTCATTGATTTTTGCCATTGTAAAACGTTTTTCATATACCAGAAATGTTTGAAGCTACTGACTGAATGAAAGGAGCTGGCATCTCACTCTCTTTGAATCTTCTTTATCATGCTAGGATTAACAGGAAAAAGCAAAAAATTTCAGAATTGCACCTTGCAATGTGGAGATATTACTGTTTGTGCATTTACAATATTCATTGATTTTTGCCATTGAAAAACATGTTTTTCATATACCAGAAATGTTTGAAGCTACTGACTGAATGAAAGGAGCTGGCATCTCACTCTCTTTGAATCTTCTTTATCATGCTAGGATTAACAGGAAAAAGCAAAAAATTTCAGAATTGCACCGTGCAATGTGGAGATATTACTGTTTGTGCATTTACAATATTCATTGATTTTTGCCATTGAAAAACATGTTTTTCATATACCAGAAATGTTTGAAGCTACTGACTGAATGAAAGGAGCTGGCATCTCACTCTCTTTGAATCTTCTTTATCATGCTAGGATTAACAGGAAAAAGCTAAAAATTTCAGAATTGCACCGTGCAATGTGGAGATATTACTGTTTGTGCATTTACAATATTCATTGATTTTTGCCATTGAAAAACATGTTTTTCATATACCAGAAATGTTTGAAGCTACTGACTGAATGAAAGGAGCTGGCATCTCACTCTCTTTGAATCTTCTTTATCATGCTAGGATTAGCAGGAAAAAGCAAAAAATTTCAGAATTGCACCTTGCAATGTGGAGATATTACTGTTTGTGCATTTACAATATTCATTGATTTTTGCCATTGAAAAACATGTTTTTCATATACCAGAAATGTTTGAAGCTACTGACTGAATGAAAGGAGCTGGCATCTCACTCTCTTTGAATCTTCTTTATCATGCTAGGATTAACAGGAAAAAGCTAAAAATTTCAGAATTGCACCGTGCAATGTGGAGATATTACTGTTTGTGCATTTACAATATTCATTGATTTTTGCCATTGAAAAACATGTTTTTCATATACCAGAAATGTTTGAAGCTACTGACTGAATGAAAGGAGCTGGCATCTCACTCTCTTTGAATCTTCTTTATCATGCTAGGATTAGCAGGAAAAAGCAAAAAATTTCAGAATTGCACCTTGCAATGTGGAGATATTACTGTTTGTGCATTTACAATATTCATTGATTTTTGCCATTGAAAAACATGTTTTTCATATACCAGAAATGTTTGAAGCTACTGACTGAATGAAAGGAGCTGGCATCTCACTCTCTTTGAATCTTCTTTATCATGCTAGGATTAACAGGAAAAAGCTAAAAATTTCAGAATTGCACCGTGCAATGTGGAGATATTACTGTTTGTGCATTTACAATATTCATTGATTTTTGCCATTGAAAAACATGTTTTTCATATACCAGAAATGTTTGAAGCTACTGACTGAATGAAAGGAGCTGGCATCTCACTCTCTTTGAATCTTCTTTATCATGCTAGGATTAGCAGGAAAAAGCAAAAAATTTCAGAATTGCACCTTGCAATGTGGAGATATTACTGTTTGTGCATTTACAATATTCATTGATTTTTGCCATTGAAAAACATGTTTTTCATATACCAGAAATGTTTGAAGCTACTGACTGAATGAAAGGAGCTGGCATCTCACTCTCTTTGAATCTTCTTTATCATGCTAGGATTAGCAGGAAAAAGCAAAAAATTTCAGAATTGCACCTTGCAATGTGGAGATATTACTGTTTGTGCATTTACAATATTCATTGATTTTTGCCATTGAAAAACATGTTTTTCATATACCAGAAATGTTTGAAGCTACTGACTGAATGAAAGGAGCTGGCATCTCACTCTCTTTGAATCTTCTTTATCATGCTAGGATTAACAGGAAAAAGCAAAAAATTTCAGAATTGCACCTTGCAATGTGGAGATATTACTGTTTGTGCATTTACAATATTCATTGATTTTTGCCATTGAAAAACATGTTTTTAATATACCAGAAATGTTTGAAGCTACTGACTGAATGAAAGGAGCTGGCATCTCACTCTCTTTGAATCTTCTTTATCATGCTAGGATTAACAGGAAAAAGCTAAAAATTTCAGAATTGCACCGTGCAATGTGGAGATATTACTGTTTGTGCATTTACAATATTCATTGATTTTTGCCATTGTAAAACGTTTTTCATATACCAGAAATGTTTGAAGCTACTGACTGAATGAAAGGAGCTGGCATCTCACTCTCTTTGAATCTTCTTTATCATGCTAGGATTAACAGGAAAAAGCAAAAAATTTCAGAATTGCACCTTGCAATGTGGAGATATTACTGTTTGTGCATTTACAATATTCATTGATTTTTGCCATTGAAAAACATGTTTTTCATATACCAGAAATGTTTGAAGCTACTGACTGAATGAAAGGAGCTGGCATCTCACTCTCTTTGAATCTTCTTTATCATGCTAGGATTAACAGGAAAAAGCAAAAAATTTCAGAATTGCACCGTGCAATGTGGAGATATTACTGTTTGTGCATTTACAATATTCATTGATTTTTGCCATTGAAAAACATGTTTTTCATATACCAGAAATGTTTGAAGCTACTGACTGAATGAAAGGAGCTGGCATCTCACTCTCTTTGAATCTTCTTTATCATGCTAGGATTAACAGGAAAAAGCTAAAAATTTCAGAATTGCACCGTGCAATGTGGAGATATTACTGTTTGTGCATTTACAATATTCATTGATTTTTGCCATTGAAAAACATGTTTTTCATATACCAGAAATGTTTGAAGCTACTGACTGAATGAAAGGAGCTGGCATCTCACTCTCTTTGAATCTTCTTTATCATGCTAGGATTAACAGGAAAAAGCAAAAAATTTCAGAATTGCACCGTGCAATGTGGAGATATTACTGTTTGTGCATTTACAATATTCATTGATTTTTGCCATTGAAAAACATGTTTTTCATATACCAGAAATGTTTGAAGCTACTGACTGAATGAAAGGAGCTGGCATCTCACTCTCTTTGAATCTTCTTTATCATGCTAGGATTAACAGGAAAAAGCTAAAAATTTCAGAATTGCACCGTGCAATGTGGAGATATTACTGTTTGTGCATTTACAATATTCATTGATTTTTGCCATTGAAAAACATGTTTTTCATATACCAGAAATGTTTGAAGCTACTGACTGAATGAAAGGAGCTGGCATCTCACTCTCTTTGAATCTTCTTTATCATGCTAGGATTAGCAGGAAAAAGCAAAAAATTTCAGAATTGCACCTTGCAATGTGGAGATATTACTGTTTGTGCATTTACAATATTCATTGATTTTTGCCATTGAAAAACATGTTTTTCATATACCAGAAATGTTTGAAGCTACTGACTGAATGAAAGGAGCTGGCATCTCACTCTCTTTGAATCTTCTTTATCATGCTAGGATTAACAGGAAAAAGCTAAAAATTTCAGAATTGCACCGTGCAATGTGGAGATATTACTGTTTGTGCATTTACAATATTCATTGATTTTTGCCATTGAAAAACATGTTTTTCATATACCAGAAATGTTTGAAGCTACTGACTGAATGAAAGGAGCTGGCATCTCACTCTCTTTGAATCTTCTTTATCATGCTAGGATTAGCAGGAAAAAGCAAAAAATTTCAGAATTGCACCTTGCAATGTGGAGATATTACTGTTTGTGCATTTACAATATTCATTGATTTTTGCCATTGAAAAACATGTTTTTCATATACCAGAAATGTTTGAAGCTACTGACTGAATGAAAGGAGCTGGCATCTCACTCTCTTTGAATCTTCTTTATCATGCTAGGATTAGCAGGAAAAAGCAAAAAATTTCAGAATTGCACCTTGCAATGTGGAGATATTACTGTTTGTGCATTTACAATATTCATTGATTTTTGCCATTGAAAAACATGTTTTTCATATACCAGAAATGTTTGAAGCTACTGACTGAATGAAAGGAGCTGGCATCTCACTCTCTTTGAATCTTCTTTATCATGCTAGGATTAACAGGAAAAAGCAAAAAATTTCAGAATTGCACCTTGCAATGTGGAGATATTACTGTTTGTGCATTTACAATATTCATTGATTTTTGCCATTGAAAAACATGTTTTTAATATACCAGAAATGTTTGAAGCTACTGACTGAATGAAAGGAGCTGGCATCTCACTCTCTTTGAATCTTCTTTATCATGCTAGGATTAACAGGAAAAAGCTAAAAATTTCAGAATTGCACCGTGCAATGTGGAGATATTACTGTTTGTGCATTTACAATATTCATTGATTTTTGCCATTGAAAAACTTGTTTTTCATATACCAGAAATGTTTGAAGCTACTGACTGAATGAAAGGAGCTGGCATCTCACTCTCTTTGAATCTTCTTTATCATGCTAGGATTAACAGGAAAAAGCAAAAAATTTCAGAATTGCACCTTGCAATGTGGAGATATTACTGTTTGTGCATTTACAATATTCATTGATTTTTGCCATTGAAAAACATGTTTTTCATATACCAGAAATGTTTGAAGCTACTGACTGAATGAAAGGAGCTGGCATCTCACTCTCTTTGAATCTTCTTTATCATGCTAGGATTAACAGGAAAAAGCTAAAAATTTCAGAATTGCACCGTGCAATGTGGAGATATTACTGTTTGTGCATTTACAATATTCATTGATTTTTGCCATTGAAAAACATGTTTTTCATATACCAGAAATGTTTGAAGCTACTGACTGAATGAAAGGAGCTGGCATCTCACTCTCTTTGAATCTTCTTTATCATGCTAGGATTAGCAGGAAAAAGCAAAAAATTTCAGAATTGCACCTTGCAATGTGGAGATATTACTGTTTGTGCATTTACAATATTCATTGATTTTTGCCATTGAAAAACATGTTTTTCATATACCAGAAATGTTTGAAGCTACTGACTGAATGAAAGGAGCTGGCATCTCACTCTCTTTGAATCTTCTTTATCATGCTAGGATTAACAGGAAAAAGCTAAAAATTTCAGAATTGCACCGTGCAATGTGGAGATATTACTGTTTGTGCATTTACAATATTCATTGATTTTTGCCATTGAAAAACATGTTTTTCATATACCAGAAATGTTTGAAGCTACTGACTGAATGAAAGGAGCTGGCATCTCACTCTCTTTGAATCTTCTTTATCATGCTAGGATTAGCAGGAAAAAGCAAAAAATTTCAGAATTGCACCTTGCAATGTGGAGATATTACTGTTTGTGCATTTACAATATTCATTGATTTTTGCCATTGAAAAACATGTTTTTCATATACCAGAAATGTTTGAAGCTACTGACTGAATGAAAGGAGCTGGCATCTCACTCTCTTTGAATCTTCTTTATCATGCTAGGATTAGCAGGAAAAAGCAAAAAATTTCAGAATTGCACCTTGCAATGTGGAGATATTACTGTTTGTGCATTTACAATATTCATTGATTTTTGCCATTGAAAAACATGTTTTTCATATACCAGAAATGTTTGAAGCTACTGACTGAATGAAAGGAGCTGGCATCTCACTCTCTTTGAATCTTCTTTATCATGCTAGGATTAACAGGAAAAAGCAAAAAATTTCAGAATTGCACCTTGCAATGTGGAGATATTACTGTTTGTGCATTTACAATATTCATTGATTTTTGCCATTGAAAAACATGTTTTTAATATACCAGAAATGTTTGAAGCTACTGACTGAATGAAAGGAGCTGGCATCTCACTCTCTTTGAATCTTCTTTATCATGCTAGGATTAACAGGAAAAAGCTAAAAATTTCAGAATTGCACCGTGCAATGTGGAGATATTACTGTTTGTGCATTTACAATATTCATTGATTTTTGCCATTGTAAAACGTTTTTCATATACCAGAAATGTTTGAAGCTACTGACTGAATGAAAGGAGCTGGCATCTCACTCTCTTTGAATCTTCTTTATCATGCTAGGATTAACAGGAAAAAGCAAAAAATTTCAGAATTGCACCTTGCAATGTGGAGATATTACTGTTTGTGCATTTACAATATTCATTGATTTTTGCCATTGAAAAACATGTTTTTCATATACCAGAAATGTTTGAAGCTACTGACTGAATGAAAGGAGCTGGCATCTCACTCTCTTTGAATCTTCTTTATCATGCTAGGATTAACAGGAAAAAGCAAAAAATTTCAGAATTGCACCGTGCAATGTGGAGATATTACTGTTTGTGCATTTACAATATTCATTGATTTTTGCCATTGAAAAACATGTTTTTCATATACCAGAAATGTTTGAAGCTACTGACTGAATGAAAGGAGCTGGCATCTCACTCTCTTTGAATCTTCTTTATCATGCTAGGATTAACAGGAAAAAGCTAAAAATTTCAGAATTGCACCGTGCAATGTGGAGATATTACTGTTTGTGCATTTACAATATTCATTGATTTTTGCCATTGAAAAACATGTTTTTCATATACCAGAAATGTTTGAAGCTACTGACTGAATGAAAGGAGCTGGCATCTCACTCTCTTTGAATCTTCTTTATCATGCTAGGATTAGCAGGAAAAAGCAAAAAATTTCAGAATTGCACCTTGCAATGTGGAGATATTACTGTTTGTGCATTTACAATATTCATTGATTTTTGCCATTGAAAAACATGTTTTTCATATACCAGAAATGTTTGAAGCTACTGACTGAATGAAAGGAGCTGGCATCTCACTCTCTTTGAATCTTCTTTATCATGCTAGGATTAACAGGAAAAAGCTAAAAATTTCAGAATTGCACCGTGCAATGTGGAGATATTACTGTTTGTGCATTTACAATATTCATTGATTTTTGCCATTGAAAAACATGTTTTTCATATACCAGAAATGTTTGAAGCTACTGACTGAATGAAAGGAGCTGGCATCTCACTCTCTTTGAATCTTCTTTATCATGCTAGGATTAGCAGGAAAAAGCAAAAAATTTCAGAATTGCACCTTGCAATGTGGAGATATTACTGTTTGTGCATTTACAATATTCATTGATTTTTGCCATTGAAAAACATGTTTTTCATATACCAGAAATGTTTGAAGCTACTGACTGAATGAAAGGAGCTGGCATCTCACTCTCTTTGAATCTTCTTTATCATGCTAGGATTAACAGGAAAAAGCAAAAAATTTCAGAATTGCACCTTGCAATGTGGAGATATTACTGTTTGTGCATTTACAATATTCATTGATTTTTGCCATTGAAAAACATGTTTTTAATATACCAGAAATGTTTGAAGCTACTGACTGAATGAAAGGAGCTGGCATCTCACTCTCTTTGAATCTTCTTTATCATGCTAGGATTAACAGGAAAAAGCTAAAAATTTCAGAATTGCACCGTGCAATGTGGAGATATTACTGTTTGTGCATTTACAATATTCATTGATTTTTGCCATTGAAAAACATGTTTTTCATATACCAGAAATGTTTGAAGCTACTGACTGAATGAAAGGAGCTGGCATCTCACTCTCTTTGAATCTTCTTTATCATGCTAGGATTAGCAGGAAAAAGCAAAAAATTTCAGAATTGCACCTTGCAATGTGGAGATATTACTGTTTGTGCATTTACAATATTCATTGATTTTTGCCATTGAAAAACGTTTTTCATATACCAGAAATGTTTGAAGCTACTGACTGAATGAAAGGAGCTGGCATCTCACTCTCTTTGAATCTTCTTTATCATGCTAGGATTAACAGGAAAAAGCTAAAAATTTCAGAATTGCACCGTGCAATGTGGAGATATTACTGTTTGTGCATTTACAATATTCATTGATTTTTGCCATTGAAAAACGTTTTTCATATACCAGAAATGTTTGAAGCTACTGACTGAATGAAAGGAGCTGGCATCTCACTCTCTTTGAATCTTCTTTATCATGCTAGGATTAGCAGGAAAAAGCAAAAAATTTCAGAATTGCACCTTGCAATGTGGAGATATTACTGTTTGTGCATTTACAATATTCATTGATTTTTGCCATTGAAAAACATGTTTTTCATATACCAGAAATGTTTGAAGCTACTGACTGAATGAAAGGAGCTGGCATCTCACTCTCTTTGAATCTTTATCATGCTAGGATTAACAGGAAAAAGCTAAAAATTTCAGAATTGCACCATGCAATGTGGAGATATTAGTTTGTGCATTTACAATATTCATTGATTTTTGCCATTGAAAAACATGTTTTTCATATACCAGAAATGTTTGAAGCTACTGACTGAATGAAAGGAGCTGGCATCTCACTCTCTTTGAATCTTCTTTATCATGCTAGGATTAGCAGGAAAAAGCAAAAAATTTCAGAATTGCACCTTGCAATGTGGAGATATTACTGTTTGTGCATTTACAATATTCATTGATTTTTGCCATTGAAAAACATGTTTTTCATATACCAGAAATGTTTGAAGCTACTGACTGAATGAAAGGAGCTGGCATCTGACTCTCTTTGAATCTTCTTTATCATGCTAGGATTAACAGGAAAAAGCTAAAAATTTCAGAATTGCACCGTGCAATGTGGAGATATTACTGTTTGTGCATTTACAATATTCATTGATTTTTGCCATTGAAAAACATGTTTTTCATATACCAGAAATGTTTGAAGCTACTGACTGAATGAAAGGAGCTGGCATCTCACTCTCTTTGAATCTTCTTTATCATGCTAGGATTAGCAGGAAAAAGCAAAAAATTTCAGAATTGCACCTTGCAATGTGGAGATATTACTGTTTGTGCATTTACAATATTCATTGATTTTTGCCATTGAAAAACATGTTTTTCATATACCAGAAATGTTTGAAGCTACTGACTGAATGAAAGGAGCTGGCATCTCACTCTCTTTGAATCTTCTTTATCATGCTAGGATTAGCAGGAAAAAGCAAAAAATTTCAGAATTGCACCTTGCAATGTGGAGATATTACTGTTTGTGCATTTACAATATTCATTGATTTTTGCCATTGAAAAACATGTTTTTCATATACCAGAAATGTTTGAAGCTACTGACTGAATGAAAGGAGCTGGCATCTCACTCTCTTTGAATCTTCTTTATCATGCTAGGATTAACAGGAAAAAGCAAAAAATTTCAGAATTGCACCTTGCAATGTGGAGATATTACTGTTTGTGCATTTACAATATTCATTGATTTTTGCCATTGAAAAACATGTTTTTCATATACCAGAAATGTTTGAAGCTACTGACTGAATGAAAGGAGCTGGCATCTCACTCTCTTTGAATCTTCTTTATCATGCTAGGATTAACAGGAAAAAGCTAAAAATTTCAGAATTGCACCGTGCAATGTGGAGATATTACTGTTTGTGCATTTACAATATTCATTGATTTTTGCCATTGAAAAACATGTTTTTCATATACCAGAAATGTTTGAAGCTACTGACTGAATGAAAGGAGCTGGCATCTCACTCTCTTTGAATCTTCTTTATCATGCTAGGATTAACAGGAAAAAGCAAAAAATTTCAGAATTGCACCTTGCAATGTGGAGATATTACTGTTTGTGCATTTACAATATTCATTGATTTTTGCCATTGAAAAACATGTTTTTCATATACCAGAAATGTTTGAAGCTACTGACTGAATGAAAGGAGCTGGCATCTCACTCTCTTTGAATCTTCTTTATCATGCTAGGATTAACAGGAAAAAGCAAAAAATTTCAGAATTGCACCGTGCAATGTGGAGATATTACTGTTTGTGCATTTACAATATTCATTGATTTTTGCCATTGAAAAACATGTTTTTCATATACCAGAAATGTTTGAAGCTACTGACTGAATGAAAGGAGCTGGCATCTCACTCTCTTTGAATCTTCTTTATCATGCTAGGATTAACAGGAAAAAGCTAAAAATTTCAGAATTGCACCGTGCAATGTGGAGATATTACTGTTTGTGCATTTACAATATTCATTGATTTTTGCCATTGAAAAACATGTTTTTCATATACCAGAAATGTTTGAAGCTACTGACTGAATGAAAGGAGCTGGCATCTCACTCTCTTTGAATCTTCTTTATCATGCTAGGATTAGCAGGAAAAAGCAAAAAATTTCAGAATTGCACCTTGCAATGTGGAGATATTACTGTTTGTGCATTTACAATATTCATTGATTTTTGCCATTGAAAAACATGTTTTTCATATACCAGAAATGTTTGAAGCTACTGACTGAATGAAAGGAGCTGGCATCTCACTCTCTTTGAATCTTCTTTATCATGCTAGGATTAGCAGGAAAAAGCAAAAAATTTCAGAATTGCACCTTGCAATGTGGAGATATTACTGTTTGTGCATTTACAATATTCATTGATTTTTGCCATTGAAAAACATGTTTTTCATATACCAGAAATGTTTGAAGCTACTGACTGAATGAAAGGAGCTGGCATCTCACTCTCTTTGAATCTTCTTTATCATGCTAGGATTAACAGGAAAAAGCAAAAAATTTCAGAATTGCACCGTGCAATGTGGAGATATTACTGTTTGTGCATTTACAATATTCATTGATTTTTGCCATTGTAAAACGTTTTTCATATACCAGAAATGTTTGAAGCTACTGACTGAATGAAAGGAGCTGGCATCTCACTCTCTTTGAATCTTCTTTATCATGCTAGGATTAACAGGAAAAAGCAAAAAATTTCAGAATTGCACCTTGCAATGTGGAGATATTACTGTTTGTGCATTTACAATATTCATTGATTTTTGCCATTGAAAAACATGTTTTTCATATACCAGAAATGTTTGAAGCTACTGACTGAATGAAAGGAGCTGGCATCTCACTCTCTTTGAATCTTCTTTATCATGCTAGGATTAGCAGGAAAAAGCAAAAAATTTCAGAATTGCACCTTGCAATGTGGAGATATTACTGTTTGTGCATTTACAATATTCATTGATTTTTGCCATTGAAAAACATGTTTTTCATATACCAGAAATGTTTGAAGCTACTGACTGAATGAAAGGAGCTGGCATCTCACTCTCTTTGAATCTTCTTTATCATGCTAGGATTAGCAGGAAAAAGCAAAAAATTTCAGAATTGCACCTTGCAATGTGGAGATATTACTGTTTGTGCATTTACAATATTCATTGATTTTTGCCATTGAAAAACATGTTTTTCATATACCAGAAATGTTTGAAGCTACTGACTGAATGAAAGGAGCTGGCATCTCACTCTCTTTGAATCTTCTTTATCATGCTAGGATTAACAGGAAAAAGCTAAAAATTTCAGAATTGCACCGTGCAATGTGGAGATATTACTGTTTGTGCATTTACAATATTCATTGATTTTTGCCATTGAAAAACATGTTTTTCATATACCAGAAATGTTTGAAGCTACTGACTGAATGAAAGGAGCTGGCATCTCACTCTCTTTGAATCTTCTTTATCATGCTAGGATTAACAGGAAAAAGCTAAAAATTTCAGAATTGCACCGTGCAATGTGGAGATATTACTGTTTGTGCATTTACAATATTCATTGATTTTTGCCATTGAAAAACATGTTTTTCATATACCAGAAATGTTTGAAGCTACTGACTGAATGAAAGGAGCTGGCATCTCACTCTCTTTGAATCTTCTTTATCATGCTAGGATTAGCAGGAAAAAGCAAAAAATTTCAGAATTGCACCTTGCAATGTGGAGATATTACTGTTTGTGCATTTACAATATTCATTGATTTTTGCCATTGAAAAACATGTTTTTCATATACCAGAAATGTTTGAAGCTACTGACTGAATGAAAGGAGCTGGCATCTCACTCTCTTTGAATCTTCTTTATCATGCTAGGATTAACAGGAAAAAGCTAAAAATTTCAGAATTGCACCGTGCAATGTGGAGATATTACTGTTTGTGCATTTACAATATTCATTGATTTTTGCCATTGAAAAACATGTTTTTCATATACCAGAAATGTTTGAAGCTACTGACTGAATGAAAGGAGCTGGCATCTCACTCTCTTTGAATCTTCTTTATCATGCTAGGATTAGCAGGAAAAAGCAAAAAATTTCAGAATTGCACCTTGCAATGTGGAGATATTACTGTTTGTGCATTTACAATATTCATTGATTTTTGCCATTGAAAAACATGTTTTTCATATACCAGAAATGTTTGAAGCTACTGACTGAATGAAAGGAGCTGGCATCTCACTCTCTTTGAATCTTCTTTATCATGCTAGGATTAACAGGAAAAAGCAAAAAATTTCAGAATTGCACCTTGCAATGTGGAGATATTACTGTTTGTGCATTTACAATATTCATTGATTTTTGCCATTGAAAAACATGTTTTTAATATACCAGAAATGTTTGAAGCTACTGACTGAATGAAAGGAGCTGGCATCTCACTCTCTTTGAATCTTCTTTATCATGCTAGGATTAACAGGAAAAAGCTAAAAATTTCAGAATTGCACCGTGCAATGTGGAGATATTACTGTTTGTGCATTTACAATATTCATTGATTTTTGCCATTGTAAAACGTTTTTCATATACCAGAAATGTTTGAAGCTACTGACTGAATGAAAGGAGCTGGCATCTCTCTTTGAATCTTCTTTATCATGCTAGGATTAACAGGAAAAAGCAAAAAATTTCAGAATTGCACCTTGCAATGTGGAGATATTACTGTTTGTGCATTTACAATATTCATTGATTTTTGCCATTGAAAAACATGTTTTTCATATACCAGAAATGTTTGAAGCTACTGACTGAATGAAAGGAGCTGGCATCTCACTCTCTTTGAATCTTCTTTATCATGCTAGGATTAACAGGAAAAAGCAAAAAATTTCAGAATTGCATTGTGCAATGTGGAGATATTACTGTTTGTGCATTTACAATATTCATTGATTTTTGCCATTGAAAAACATGTTTTTCATATACCAGAAATGTTTGAAGCTACTGACTGAATGAAAGGAGCTGGCATCTCACTCTCTTTGAATCTTCTTTATCATGCTAGGATTAACAGGAAAAAGCTAAAAATTTCAGAATTGCACCGTGCAATGTGGAGATATTACTGTTTGTGCATTTACAATATTCATTGATTTTTGCCATTGAAAAACATGTTTTTCATATACCAGAAATGTTTGAAGCTACTGACTGAATGAAAGGAGCTGGCATCTCACTCTCTTTGAATCTTCTTTATCATGCTAGGATTAGCAGGAAAAAGCAAAAAATTTCAGAATTGCACCTTGCAATGTGGAGATATTACTGTTTGTGCATTTACAATATTCATTGATTTTTGCCATTGAAAAACATGTTTTTCATATACCAGAAATGTTTGAAGCTACTGACTGAATGAAAGGAGCTGGCATCTCACTCTCTTTGAATCTTCTTTATCATGCTAGGATTAACAGGAAAAAGCAAAAAATTTCAGAATTGCACCTTGCAATGTGGAGATATTACTGTTTGTGCATTTACAATATTCATTGATTTTTGCCATTGAAAAACATGTTTTTAATATACCAGAAATGTTTGAAGCTACTGACTGAATGAAAGGAGCTGGCATCTCACTCTCTTTGAATCTTCTTTATCATGCTAGGATTAACAGGAAAAAGCTAAAAATTTCAGAATTGCACCGTGCAATGTGGAGATATTACTGTTTGTGCATTTACAATATTCATTGATTTTTGCCATTGAAAAACATGTTTTTCATATACCAGAAATGTTTGAAGCTACTGACTGAATGAAAGGAGCTGGCATCTCACTCTCTTTGAATCTTCTTTATCATGCTAGGATTAGCAGGAAAAAGCAAAAAATTTCAGAATTGCACCTTGCAATGTGGAGATATTACTGTTTGTGCATTTACAATATTCATTGATTTTTGCCATTGAAAAACGTTTTTCATATACCAGAAATGTTTGAAGCTACTGACTGAATGAAAGGAGCTGGCATCTCACTCTCTTTGAATCTTCTTTATCATGCTAGGATTAACAGGAAAAAGCTAAAAATTTCAGAATTGCACCGTGCAATGTGGAGATATTACTGTTTGTGCATTTACAATATTCATTGATTTTTGCCATTGAAAAACGTTTTTCATATACCAGAAATGTTTGAAGCTACTGACTGAATGAAAGGAGCTGGCATCTCACTCTCTTTGAATCTTCTTTATCATGCTAGGATTAGCAGGAAAAAGCAAAAAATTTCAGAATTGCACCTTGCAATGTGGAGATATTACTGTTTGTGCATTTACAATATTCATTGATTTTTGCCATTGAAAAACATGTTTTTCATATACCAGAAATGTTTGAAGCTACTGACTGAATGAAAGGAGCTGGCATCTCACTCTCTTTGAATCTTTATCATGCTAGGATTAACAGGAAAAAGCTAAAAATTTCAGAATTGCACCATGCAATGTGGAGATATTACTGTTTGTGCATTTACAATATTCATTGATTTTTGCCATTGAAAAACATGTTTTTCATATACCAGAAATGTTTGAAGCTACTGACTGAATGAAAGGAGCTGGCATCTCACTCTCTTTGAATCTTCTTTATCATGCTAGGATTAGCAGGAAAAAGCAAAAAATTTCAGAATTGCACCTTGCAATGTGGAGATATTACTGTTTGTGCATTTACAATATTCATTGATTTTTGCCATTGAAAAACATGTTTTTCATATACCAGAAATGTTTGAAGCTACTGACTGAATGAAAGGAGCTGGCATCTGACTCTCTTTGAATCTTCTTTATCATGCTAGGATTAACAGGAAAAAGCTAAAAATTTCAGAATTGCACCGTGCAATGTGGAGATATTACTGTTTGTGCATTTACAATATTCATTGATTTTTGCCATTGAAAAACATGTTTTTCATATACCAGAAATGTTTGAAGCTACTGACTGAATGAAAGGAGCTGGCATCTCACTCTCTTTGAATCTTCTTTATCATGCTAGGATTAGCAGGAAAAAGCAAAAAATTTCAGAATTGCACCTTGCAATGTGGAGATATTACTGTTTGTGCATTTACAATATTCATTGATTTTTGCCATTGAAAAACATGTTTTTCATATACCAGAAATGTTTGAAGCTACTGACTGAATGAAAGGAGCTGGCATCTCACTCTCTTTGAATCTTCTTTATCATGCTAGGATTAGCAGGAAAAAGCAAAAAATTTCAGAATTGCACCTTGCAATGTGGAGATATTACTGTTTGTGCATTTACAATATTCATTGATTTTTGCCATTGAAAAACATGTTTTTCATATACCAGAAATGTTTGAAGCTACTGACTGAATGAAAGGAGCTGGCATCTCACTCTCTTTGAATCTTCTTTATCATGCTAGGATTAGCAGGAAAAAGCAAAAAATTTCAGAATTGCACCTTGCAATGTGGAGATATTACTGTTTGTGCATTTACAATATTCATTGATTTTTGCCATTGAAAAACATGTTTTTCATATACCAGAAATGTTTGAAGCTACTGACTGAATGAAAGGAGCTGGCATCTCACTCTCTTTGAATCTTCTTTATCATGCTAGGATTAACAGGAAAAAGCAAAAAATTTCAGAATTGCACCTTGCAATGTGGAGATATTACTGTTTGTGCATTTACAATATTCATTGATTTTTGCCATTGAAAAACATGTTTTTCATATACCAGAAATGTTTGAAGCTACTGACTGAATGAAAGGAGCTGGCATCTCACTCTCTTTGAATCTTCTTTATCATGCTAGGATTAACAGGAAAAAGCTAAAAATTTCAGAATTGCACCGTGCAATGTGGAGATATTACTGTTTGTGCATTTACAATATTCATTGATTTTTGCCATTGAAAAACATGTTTTTCATATACCAGAAATGTTTGAAGCTACTGACTGAATGAAAGGAGCTGGCATCTCACTCTCTTTGAATCTTCTTTATCATGCTAGGATTAGCAGGAAAAAGCAAAAAATTTCAGAATTGCACCTTGCAATGTGGAGATATTACTGTTTGTGCATTTACAATATTCATTGATTTTTGCCATTGAAAAACATGTTTTTCATATACCAGAAATGTTTGAAGCTACTGACTGAATGAAAGGAGCTGGCATCTCACTCTCTTTGAATCTTCTTTATCATGCTAGGATTAACAGGAAAAAGCTAAAAATTTCAGAATTGCACCGTGCAATGTGGAGATATTACTGTTTGTGCATTTACAATATTCATTGATTTTTGCCATTGAAAAACATGTTTTTCATATACCAGAAATGTTTGAAGCTTCTGACTGAATGAAAGGAGCTGGCATCTCACTCTCTTTGAATCTTCTTTATCATGCTAGGATTAGCAGGAAAAAGCAAAAAATTTCAGAATTGCACCTTGCAATGTGGAGATATTACTGTTTGTGCATTTACAATATTCATTGATTTTTGCCATTGAAAAACATGTTTTTCATATACCAGAAATGTTTGAAGCTACTGACTGAATGAAAGGAGCTGGCATCTCACTCTCTTTGAATCTTCTTTATCATGCTAGGATTAACAGGAAAAAGCTAAAAATTTCAGAATTGCACTGTGCAATGTGGAGATATTACTGTTTGTGCATTTACAATATTCATTGATTTTTGCCATTGAAAAACATGTTTTTCATATACCAGAAATGTTTGAAGCTACTGACTGAATGAAAGGAGCTGGCATCTCACTCTCTTTGAATCTTCTTTATCATGCTAGGATTAGCAGGAAAAAGCAAAAAATTTCAGAATTGCACCTTGCAATGTGGAGATATTACTGTTTGTGCACTTACAATATTCATTGATTTTTGCCATTGAAAAACATGTTTTTCATATACCAGAAATGTTTGAAGCTACTGACTGAATGAAAGGAGCTGGCATCTCACTCTCTTTGAATCTTCTTTATCATGCTAGGATTAACAGGAAAAAGCAAAAAATTTCAGAATTGCACCTTGCAATGTGGAGATATTACTGTTTGTGCATTTACAATATTCATTGATTTTTGCCATTGAAAAACATGTTTTTCATATACCAGAAATGTTTGAAGCTACTGACAATGAAAGGAGCTGGCATCTCACTCTCTTTGAATCTTCTTTATCATGCTAGGATTAACAGGAAAAAGCTAAAAATTTCAGAATTGCACCGTGCAATGTGGAGATATTACTGTTTGTGCATTTACAATATTCATTGATTTTTGCCATTGAAAAACATGTTTTTCATATACCAGAAATGTTTGAAGCTACTGACTGAATGAAAGGAGCTGGCATCTCACTCTCTTTGAATCTTCTTTATCATGCTAGGATTAGCAGGAAAAAGCAAAAAATTTCAGAATTGCACCTTGCAATGTGGAGATATTACTGTTTGTGCATTTACAATATTCATTGATTTTTGCCATTGAAAAACATGTTTTTCATATACCAGAAATGTTTGAAGCTACTGACTGAATGAAAGGAGCTGGCATCTCACTCTCTTTGAATCTTCTTTATCATGCTAGGATTAGCAGGAAAAAGCAAAAAATTTCAGAATTGCACCTTGCAATGTGGAGATATTACTGTTTGTGCATTTACAATATTCATTGATTTTTGCCATTGAAAAACATGTTTTTCATATACCAGAAATGTTTGAAGCTACTGACTGAATGAAAGGAGCTGGCATCTCACTCTCTTTGAATCTTCTTTATCATGCTAGGATTAGCAGGAAAAAGCAAAAAATTTCAGAATTGCACCTTGCAATGTGGAGATATTACTGTTTGTGCATTTACAATATTCATTGATTTTTGCCATTGAAAAACATGTTTTTCATATACCAGAAATGTTTGAAGCTACTGACTGAATGAAAGGAGCTGGCATCTCACTCTCTTTGAATCTTCTTTATCATGCTAGGATTAACAGGAAAAAGCAAAAAATTTCAGAATTGCACCTTGCAATGTGGAGATATTACTGTTTGTGCATTTACAATATTCATTGATTTTTGCCATTGAAAAACATGTTTTTCATATACTAGAAATGTTTGAAGCTACTGACTGAATGAAAGGAGCTGGCATCTCACTCTCTTTGAATCTTCTTTATCATGCTAGGATTAACAGGAAAAAGCTAAAAATTTCAGAATTGCACCGTGCAATGTGGAGATATTACTGTTTGTGCATTTACAATATTCATTGATTTTTGCCATTGAAAAACATGTTTTTCATATACCAGAAATGTTTGAAGCTACTGACTGAATGAAAGGAGCTGGCATCTCACTCTCTTTGAATCTTCTTTATCATGCTAGGATTAGCAGGAAAAAGCAAAAAATTTCAGAATTGCACCTTGCAATGTGGAGATATTACTGTTTGTGCATTTACAATATTCATTGATTTTTGCCATTGAAAAACATGTTTTTCATATACCAGAAATGTTTGAAGCTACTGACTGAATGAAAGGAGCTGGCATCTCACTCTCTTTGAATCTTCTTTATCATGCTAGGATTAACAGGAAAAAGCTAAAAATTTCAGAATTGCACCGTGCAATGTGGAGATATTACTGTTTGTGCATTTACAATATTCATTGATTTTTGCCATTGAAAAACATGTTTTTCATATACCAGAAATGTTTGAAGCTTCTGACTGAATGAAAGGAGCTGGCATCTCACTCTCTTTGAATCTTCTTTATCATGCTAGGATTAACAGGAAAAAGCAAAAAATTTCAGAATTGCACCTTGCAATGTGGAGATATTACTGTTTGTGCATTTACAATATTCATTGATTTTTGCCATTGAAAAACATGTTTTTCATATACCAGAAATGTTTGAAGCTACTGACTGAATGAAAGGAGCTGGCATCTCACTCTCTTTGAATCTTCTTTATCATGCTAGGATTAGCAGGAAAAAGCAAAAAATTTCAGAATTGCACCTTGCAATGTGGAGATATTACTGTTTGTGCATTTACAATATTCATTGATTTTTGCCATTGAAAAACATGTTTTTCATATACCAGAAATGTTTGAAGCTACTGACTGAATGAAAGGAGCTGGCATCTCACTCTCTTTGAATCTTCTTTATCATGCTAGGATTAACAGGAAAAAGCAAAAAATTTCAGAATTGCACCTTGCAATGTGGAGATATTACTGTTTGTGCATTTACAATATTCATTGATTTTTGCCATTGAAAAACATGTTTTTCATATACTAGAAATGTTTGAAGCTACTGACTGAATGAAAGGAGCTGGCATCTCACTCTCTTTGAATCTTCTTTATCATGCTAGGATTAACAGGAAAAAGCTAAAAATTTCAGAATTGCACCGTGCAATGTGGAGATATTACTGTTTGTGCATTTACAATATTCATTGATTTTTGCCATTGAAAAACATGTTTTTCATATACCAGAAATGTTTGAAGCTACTGACTGAATGAAAGGAGCTGGCATCTCACTCTCTTTGAATCTTCTTTATCATGCTAGGATTAGCAGGAAAAAGCAAAAAATTTCAGAATTGCACCTTGCAATGTGGAGATATTACTGTTTGTGCATTTACAATATTCATTGATTTTTGCCATTGAAAAACATGTTTTTCATATACCAGAAATGTTTGAAGCTTCTGACTGAATGAAAGGAGCTGGCATCTCACTCTCTTTGAATCTTCTTTATCATGCTAGGATTAGCAGGAAAAAGCAAAAAATTTCAGAATTGCACCTTGCAATGTGGAGATATTACTGTTTGTGCATTTACAATATTCATTGATTTTTGCCATTGAAAAACATGTTTTTCATATACCAGAAATGTTTGAAGCTACTGACTGAATGAAAGGAGCTGGCATCTCACTCTCTTTGAATCTTCTTTATCATGCTAGGATTAACAGGAAAAAGCTAAAAATTTCAGAATTGCACTGTGCAATGTGGAGATATTACTGTTTGTGCATTTACAATATTCATTGATTTTTGCCATTGAAAAACATGTTTTTCATATACCAGAAATGTTTGAAGCTACTGACTGAATGAAAGGAGCTGGCATCTCACTCTCTTTGAATCTTCTTTATCATGCTAGGATTAACAGGAAAAAGCAAAAAATTTCAGAATTGCACCGTGCAATGTGGAGATATTACTGTTTGTGCATTTACAATATTCATTGATTTTTGCCATTGAAAAACATGTTTTTCATATACCAGAAATGTTTGAAGCTACTGACTGAATGAAAGGAGCTGGCATCTCACTCTCTTTGAATCTTCTTTATCATGCTAGGATTAGCAGGAAAAAGCAAAAAATTTCAGAATTGCACCTTGCAATGTGGAGATATTACTGTTTGTGCATTTACAATATTCATTGATTTTTGCCATTGAAAAACATGTTTTTCATATACCAGAAATGTTTGAAGCTACTGACTGAATGAAAGGAGCTGGCATCTCACTCTCTTTGAATCTTCTTTATCATGCTAGGATTAACAGGAAAAAGCTAAAAATTTCAGAATTGCACCGTGCAATGTGGAGATATTACTGTTTGTGCATTTACAATATTCATTGATTTTTGCCATTGAAAAACATGTTTTTCATATACCAGAAATGTTTGAAGCTACTGACTGAATGAAAGGAGCTGGCATCTCACTCTCTTTGAATCTTCTTTATCATGCTAGGATTAGCAGGAAAAAGCAAAAAATTTCAGAATTGCACCTTGCAATGTGGAGATATTACTGTTTGTGCATTTACAATATTCATTGATTTTTGCCATTGAAAAACATGTTTTTCATATACCAGAAATGTTTGAAGCTACTGACTGAATGAAAGGAGCTGGCATCTCACTCTCTTTGAATCTTCTTTATCATGCTAGGATTAACGGGAAAAAGCAAAAAATTTCAGAATTGCACCTTGCAATGTGGAGATATTACTGTTTGTGCATTTACAATATTCATTGATTTTTGCCATTGAAAAACATGTTTTTAATATACCAGAAATGTTTGAAGCTACTGACTGAATGAAAGGAGCTGGCATCTCACTCTCTTTGAATCTTCTTTATCATGCTAGGATTAACAGGAAAAAGCTAAAAATTTCAGAATTGCACCGTGCAATGTGGAGATATTACTGTTTGTGCATTTACAATATTCATTGATTTTTGCCATTGAAAAACATGTTTTTCATATACCAGAAATGTTTGAAGCTACTGACTGAATGAAAGGAGCTGGCATCTCACTCTCTTTGAATCTTCTTTATCATGCTAGGATTAGCAGGAAAAAGCAAAAAATTTCAGAATTGCACCTTGCAATGTGGAGATATTACTGTTTGTGCATTTACAATATTCATTGATTTTTGCCATTGAAAAACGTTTTTCATATACCAGAAATGTTTGAAGCTACTGACTGAATGAAAGGAGCTGGCATCTCACTCTCTTTGAATCTTCTTTATCATGCTAGGATTAACAGGAAAAAGCTAAAAATTTCAGAATTGCACCGTGCAATGTGGAGATATTACTGTTTGTGCATTTACAATATTCATTGATTTTTGCCATTGAAAAACATGTTTTTCATATACCAGAAATGTTTGAAGCTACTGACTGAATGAAAGGAGCTGGCATCTCACTCTCTTTGAATCTTCTTTATCATGCTAGGATTAGCAGGAAAAAGCAAAAAATTTCAGAATTGCACCTTGCAATGTGGAGATATTACTGTTTGTGCATTTACAATATTCATTGATTTTTGCCATTGAAAAACATGTTTTTCATATACCAGAAATGTTTGAAGCTACTGACTGAATGAAAGGAGCTGGCATCTCACTCTCTTTGAATCTTTATCATGCTAGGATTAACAGGAAAAAGCTAAAAATTTAAGAATTGCACCATGCAATGTGGAGATATTACTGTTTGTGCATTTACAATATTCATTGATTTTTGCCATTGAAAAACATGTTTTTCATATACCAGAAATGTTTGAAGCTACTGACTGAATGAAAGGAGCTGGCATGTCACTCTCTTTGAATCTTCTTTATCATGCTAAAAGGAGCAGGAAAAAGCAAAAAATTTCAGAATTGCACCTTGCAATGCGGAGAAATTACTGTTTGTGCATTTACAATATTCATTGATTTTTGCCATTGAAAAACGTCCAGAAATGATTGAAGCTACTGACTGAATGAAAGGAGCTGGCATCTCACTCTCTTTGAATCTTCTTTATCATGCTAAGAGGAGCAGGAAAAAGCAAAAAATTTCAGAATTGCACCTTGCAATGCGGAGAAATTACTGTTTGTGCATTTACAATATTCATTGATTTTTGCCATTGAAAAACATCATGTTATTCATATACCAGAAATGATTGAAGCTACTGACTGAATGAAAGGAGCTGGCATCTCACTCTCTTTGAATCTTCTTTATCATGCTAAGAGGAGCAGGAAAAAGCAAAAAATTTCAGAATTGCACCTTGCAATGCGGAGAAATTACTGTTTGTGCATTTACAATATTCATTGATTTTTGCCATTGAAAAACGTCCAGAAATGATTGAAGCTACTGACTGAATGAAAGGAGCTGGCATCTCACTCTCTTTGAATCTTCTTTATCATGCTAAGAGGAGCAGGAAAAAGCAAAAAATTTCAGAATTGCACCTTGCAATGCGGAGAAATTACTGTTTGTGCATTTACAATATTCATTGATTTTTGCCATTGAAAAACATCATGTTATTCATATACCAGAAATGTTTGAAGCTACTGACTGAATGAAAGGAGCTGGCATCTCACTCTCTTTGAATCTTCTTTATCATGCTAAGAGGAGCAGGAAAAAGCAAAAAATTTCAGAATTGCACCTTGCAATGCGGAGAAATTACTGTTTGTGCATTTACAATATTCATTGATTTTTGCCATTGAAAAACGTCCAGAAATGATTGAAGCTACTGACTGAATGAAAGGAGCTGGCATCTCACTCTCTTTGAATCTTCTTTATCATGCTAAGAGGAGCAGGAAAAGGCAAAAAATTTCAGAATTGCACCTTGCAATGCGGAGAAATTACTGTTTGTGCATTTACAATATTCATTGATTTTTGCCATTGAAAAACATCATGTTATTCATATACCAGAAATGTTTGAAGCTACTGACTGAATGAAAGGAGCTGGCATCTCACTCTCTTTGAATCTTCTTTATCATGCTAAGAGGAGCAGGAAAAAGCAAAAAATTTCAGAATTGCACCTTGCAATGCGAATAAATTACTGTTTGTGCATTTACAATATTCATTGATTTTTGCCATTGAAAAACATCATGTTATTCATATACCAGAAATGATTGAAGCTACTGACTGAATGAAAGGAGCTGGCATCTCACTCTCTTTGAATCTTCTTTATCATGCTAAGAGGAGCAGGAAAAAGCAAAAAATTTCAGAATTGCACCTTGCAATGCGGAGAAATTACTGTTTGTGCATTTACAATATTCATTGATTTTTGCCATTGAAAAACATCATGTTATTCATATACCAGAAATGATTGAAGCTACTGACTGAATGAAAGGAGCTGGCATCTCACTCTCTTTGAATCTTCTTTATCATGCTAAGAGGAGCAGGAAAAAGCAAAAAATTTCAGAATTGCACCTCGCAATGCGGAGAAATTACTGTTTGTGCATTTACAATATTCATTGATTTTTGCCATTGAAAAACGTCCAGAAATGATTGAAGCTACTGACTGAATGAAAGGAGCTGGCATCTCACTCTCTTTGAATCTTCTTTATCATGCTAAGAGGAGCAGGAAAAAGCAAAAAATTTCAGAATTGCACCTTGCAATGCGGAGAAATTGCTGTTTGTGCATTTACAAAATTCATTGATTTTTGCCATTGAAAAACATCATGTTATTCATATACCAGAAATGTTTGAAGCTACTGACTGAATGAAAGGAGCTGGCATCTCACTCTCTTTGAATCTTCTTTATCATGCTAAGAGGAGCAGGAAAAAGCAAAAAATTTCAGAATTGCACCTTGCAATGCGGAGAAATTACTGTTTGTGCATTTACAATATACATTGATTTTTGCCATTGAAAAACGTCCAGAAATGATTGAAGCTACTGACTGAATGAAAGGAGCTGGCATCTCACTCTCTTTGAATCTTCTTTATCATGCTAAGAGGAGCAGGAAAAAGCAAAAAATTTCAGAATTGCACCTTGCAATGCGGAGAAATTACTGTTTGTGCATTTACAATATACATTGATTTTTGCCATTGAAAAACGTCCAGAAATGATTGAAGCTACTGACTGAATGAAAGGAGCTGGCATCTCACTCTCTTTGAATCTTCTTTATCATGCTAAGAGGAGCAGGAAAAAGCATAAAATTTCAGAATTGCACCTTGCAATGCGGAGAAATTACTGTTTGTGCATTTACAATATTCATTGATTTTTGCCATTGAAAAACGTCCAGAAATGATTGAAGCTACTGACTGAATGAAAGGAGCTGGCATCTCACTCTCTTTGAATCTTCTTTATCATGCTAAGAGGAGCAGGAAAAAGCAAAAAATTTCAGAATTGCACCTTGCAATGCGGAGAAATTACTGTTTGTGCATTTACAATATTCATTGATTTTTGCCATTGAAAAACGTCCAGAAATGATTGAACCTACCGACTGAATGAAAGGAGCTGGCATCTCACTCTCTTTGAATCTTCTTTATCATGCTAAGAGGAGCAGGAAAAAGCAAAAAATTTCAGAATTGCACCTTGCAATGCGGAGAAATTACTGTTTGTGCATTTACAATATTCATTGATTTTTGCCATTGAAAAACATCATGTTATTCATATACCAGAAATGATTGAAGCTACTGACTGAATGAAAGGAGCTGGCATCTCACTCTCTTTGAATCTTCTTTATCATGCTAAGAGGAGCAGGAAAAAGCAAAAAATTTCAGAATTGCACCTTGCAATGCGGAGAAATTACTGTTTGTGCATTTACAATATTCATTGATTTTTGCCATTGAAAAACGTCCAGAAATGATTGAAGCTACTGACTGAATGAAAGGAGCTGGCATCTCACTCTCTTTGAATCTTCTTTATCATGCTAAGAGGAGCAGGAAAAAGCAAAAAATTTCAGAATTGCACCTTGCAATGCGGAGAAATTACTGTTTGTGCATTTACAATATTCATTGATTTTTGCCATTGAAAAACATCATGTTATTCATATACCAGAAATGTTTGAAGCTACTGACTGAATGAAAGGAGCTGGAATCTCACTCTCTTTGAATCTTCTTTATCATGCTAAGAGGAGCAGGAAAAAGCAAAAAATTTCAGAATTGCACCTTGCAATGCGGAGAAATTACTGTTTGTGCATTTACAATATTCATTGATTTTTGCCATTGAAAAACGTCCAGAAATGATTGAAGCTACTGACTGAATGAAAGGAGCTGGCATCTCACTCTCTTTGAATCTTCTTTATCATGCTAAGAGGAGCAGGAAAAGGCAAAAAATTTCAGAATTGCACCTTGCAATGCGGAGAAATTACTGTTTGTGCATTTACAATATTCATTGATTTTTTGCCATTGAAAAACATCATGTTATTCATATACCAGAAATGTTTGAAGCTACTGACTGAATGAAAGGAGCTGGCATCTCACTCTCTTTGAATCTTCTTTATCATGCTAAGAGGAGCAGGAAAAACCAAAAAATTTCAGAATTGCACCTTGCAATGCGAATAAATTACTGTTTGTGCATTTACAATATTCATTGATTTTTGCCATTGAAAAACATCATGTTATTCATATACCAGAAATGATTGAAGCTACTGACTGAATGAAAGGAGCTGGCATCTCACTCTCTTTGAATCTTCTTTATCATGCTAAGAGGAGCAGGAAAAAGCAAAACATTTCAGAATTGCACCTTGCAATGCGGAGAAATTACTGTTTGTGCATTTACAATATTCATTGATTTTTGCCATTGAAAAACATCATGTTATTCACATACCAGAAATGATTGAAGCTACTGACTGAATGAAAGGAGCTGGCATCTCACTCTCTTTGAATCTTCTTTATCATGCTAAGAGGAGCAGGAAAAAGCAAAAAATTTCAGAATTGCACCTCGCAATGCGGAGAAATTACTGTTTGTGCATTTACAATATTCATTGATTTTTGCCATTGAAAAACGTCCAGAAATGATTGAAGCTACTGACTGAATGAAAGGAGCTGGCATCTCACTCTCTTTGAATCTTCTTTATCATGCTAAGAGGAGCAGGAAAAAGCAAAAAATTTCAGAATTGCACCTTGCAATGCGGAGAAATTACTGTTTGTGCATTTACAATATACATTGATTTTTGCCATTGAAAAACGTCCAGAAATGATTGAAGCTACTGACTGAATGAAAGGAGCTGGCATCTCACTCTCTTTGAATCTTCTTTATCATGCTAAGAGGAGCAGGAAAAAGCAAAAAATTTCAGAATTGCACCTTGCAATGCGGAGAAATTACTGTTTGTGCATTTACAATATTCATTGATTTTTGCCGTTGAAAAAAGTCCAGAAATGATTGAAGCTACTGACTGAATGAAAGGAGCTGGCATCTCACTCTCTTTGAATCTTCTTTATCATGCTAAGAGGAGCAGGAAAAAGCAAAAAATTTCAGAATTGCACCTTGCAATGCGGAGAAATTACTGTTTGTGCATTTACAATATTCATTGATTTTTGCCATTGAAAAACATTATGTTATTCATATACCAGAAATGATTGAAGCTACTGACTGAATGAAAGGAGCTGGCATCTCACTCTCTTTGAATCTTCTTTATCATGCTAAGAGGAGCAGGAAAAAGCAAGAAATTTCAGAATTGCACCTTGCAATGCGGAGAAATTACTGTTTGTGCATTTACAATATTCATTGATTTTTGCCATTGAAAAACATCATGTTATTCATATACCAGAAATGTTTGAAGCTACTGACTGAATGAAAGGAGCTGGCATCTCACTCTCTTTGAATCTTCTTTATCATGCTAAGAGGAGCAGGAAAAAGCAAAAAATTTCAGAATTGCACCTTGCAATGTGGAGAAATTACTGTTTGTGCATTTACAATATTCATTGATTTTTACCATTGAAAAACGTCCAGAAATGATTGAAGCTACTGACTGAATGAAAGTAGCTGCCATCTCACTCTCTTTGAATCTTTTTTATCATGCTAAGAGGAGCAGGAAAAAGCAAAAAATTTCAGACTTGCACCTTGCAATGCGGAGAAATTACTGTTTGTGCATTTACAATATTCATTGATTTTTGCCATTGAAAAACATCATGTTATTCATATACCAGAAATGTTTGAAGCTACTGACTGAATGAAAGGAGCTGGCATCTCACTCTCTTTGAATCTTCTTTATCATGCTAAGAGGAGCAGGAAAAAGCAAAAAATTTCAGAATTGCACCTTGCAATGCGGAGAAATTACTTTTTGTGCATTTACAATATTCATTGATTTTTGCCATTGAAAAACGTCCAGAAATGATTGAAGCTACTGACTGAATGAAAGGAGCTGGCATCTCACTCTCTTTGAATCTTCTTTATCATGCTAAGAGGAACAGGAAAAAGCAAAAAATTTCAGAATTGCACCTTGCAATGCGGAGAAATTACTGTTTGTGCATTTACAATATTCATTGATTTTTGCCATTGAAAAACGTCCAGAAATGATTGAAGCTACTGACTGAATGAAAGGAGCTGGCATCTCACTCTCTTTGAATCTTCTTTATCATGCTAAGAGGAGCAGGAAAAAGCAAAAAATTTCAGAATTGCACCTTGCAATGCGGAGAAATTACTGTTTGTGCATTTACAATATTCATTGATTTTTGCCATTGAAAAACATGTAATTCATATACCAGAAATGTTTGAAGCTACTGACTGAATGAAAGGAGCTGGCACCTCACTCTCTTTGAATCTTCTTTATCATGCTAAGAGGAGCGGGAAAAAGCAAAAAATTTCAGAATTGCACCTTGCAATGCGGAGAAATTACTGTTTGTGCATTTACAATATTCATTGATTTTTGCCATTGAAAAACGTCCAGAAATGATTGAAGCTACTGACTGAATGAAAGGAGCTGGCATCTCACTCTCTTTGAATCTTCTTTATCATGCTAAGAGGAGCAGGAAAAAGCAAAAAATTTCAGAATTGCACCTTGCAATGCGGAGAAATTGCTGTTTGTGCATTTACAAAATTCATTGATTTTTGCCATTGAAAAACATCATGTTATTCATATACCAGAAATGTTTGAAGCTACTGACTGAATGAAAGGAGCTGGCATCTCACTCTCTTTGAATCTTCTTTATCATGCTAAGAGGAGCAGGAAAAAGCAAAAAATTTCAGAATTGCACCTTGCAATGCGGAGAAATTACTGTTTGTGCATTTACAATATTCATTGATTTTTGCCATTGAAAAACGTCCAGAAATGATTGAAGCTACTGACTGAATGAAAGGAGCTGGCATCTCACTCTCTTTGAATCTTCTTTATCATGCTAAGAGGAGCAGGAAAAAGCAAAAAATTTCAGAATTGCACCTTGCAATGCGGAGAAATTACTGTTTGTGCATTTACAATATACATTGATTTTTGCCATTGAAAAACGTCCAGAAATGATTGAAGCTACTGACTGAATGAAAGGAGCTGGCATCTCACTCTCTTTGAATCTTCTTTATCATGCTAAGAGGAGCAGGAAAAAGCAAAAAATTTCAGAATTGCACCTTGCAATGCGGAGAAATTACTGTTTGTGCATTTACAATATTCATTGATTTTTGCCGTTGAAAAAAGTCCAGAAATGATTGAAGCTACTGACTGAATGAAAGGAGCTGGCATCTCACTCTCTTTGAATCTTCTTTATCATGCTAAGAGGAGCAGGAAAAAGCAAAAAATTTCAGAATTGCACCTTGCAATGCGGAGAAATTACTGTTTGTGCATTTACAATATTCATTGATTTTTGCCATTGAAAAACATCATGTTATTCATATACCAGAAATGATTGAAGCTACTGACTGAATGAAAGGAGCTGGCATCTCACTCTCTTTGAATCTTCTTTATCATGCTAAGAGGAGCAGGAAAAAGCAAGAAATTTCAGAATTGCACCTTGCAATGCGGAGAAATTACTGTTTGTGCATTTACAATATTCATTGATTTTTGCCATTGAAAAACATCATGTTATTCATATACCAGAAATGTTTGAAGCTACTGACTGAATGAAAGGAGCTGGCATCTCACTCTCTTTGAATCTTCTTTATCATGCTAAGAGGAGCAGGAAAAAGCAAAAAATTTCAGAATTGCACCTTGCAATGTGGAGAAATTACTGTTTGTGCATTTACAATATTCATTGATTTTTACCATTGAAAAACGTCCAGAAATGATTGAAGCTACTGACTGAATGAAAGTAGCTGCCATCTCACTCTCTTTGAATCTTTTTTATCATGCTAAGAGGAGCAGGAAAAAGCAAAAAATTTCAGACTTGCACCTTGCAATGCGGAGAAATTACTGTTTGTGCATTTACAATATTCATTGATTTTTGCCATTGAAAAACATCATGTTATTCATATACCAGAAATGTTTGAAGCTACTGACTGAATGAAAGGAGCTGGCATCTCACTCTCTTTGAATCTTCTTTATCATGCTAAGAGGAGCAGGAAAAAGCAAAAAATTTCAGAATTGCACCTTGCAATGCGGAGAAATTACTTTTTGTGCATTTACAATATTCATTGATTTTTGCCATTGAAAAACGTCCAGAAATGATTGAAGCTACTGACTGAATGAAAGGAGCTGGCATCTCACTCTCTTTGAATCTTCTTTATCATGCTAAGAGGAGCAGGAAAAAGCAAAAAATTTCAGAATTGCACCTTGCAATGCGGAGAAATTACTGTTTGTGCATTTACAATATTCATTGATTTTTGCCATTGAAAAACGTCCAGAAATGATTGAAGCTACTGACTGAATGAAAGGAGCTGGCATCTCACTCTCTTTGAATCTTCTTTATCATGCTAAGAGGAGCAGGAAAAAGCAAAAAATTTCAGAATTGCACCTTGCAATGCGGAGAAATTACTGTTTGTGCATTTACAATATTCATTGATTTTTGCCATTGAAAAACATGTAATTCATATACCAGAAATGTTTGAAGCTACTGACTGAATGAAAGGAGCTGGCACCTCACTCTCTTTGAATCTTCTTTATCATGCTAAGAGGAGCGGGAAAAAGCAAAAAATTTCAGAATTGCACCTTGCAATGCGGAGAAATTACTGTTTGTGCATTTACAATATTCATTGATTTTTGCCATTGAAAAACGTCCAGAAATGATTGAAGGTACTGACTGAATGAAAGGAGCTGGCATCTCACTCTCTTTGAATCTTCTTTATCATGCTAAGAGGAGCAGGAAAAAGCAAAAAATTTCAGAATTGCACCTTGCAATGCGGAGAAATTACTGTTTGTGCATTTACAATATTCATTGATTTTTGGTATTGAAAAACGTCCAGAAATGATTCAAGCTACTGACTGAATGAAAGGAGCTGGCATCTCACTCTCTTTGAATCTTCTTTATCATGCTAAGAGGAGCAGGAAAAAGCAAAAAATTTCAGAATTGCACCTTGCAATGCGGAGAAATTACAGTTTGTGCATTTACAATATTCATTGATTTTTGCCATTGAGAAACGTCCAGAAATGATTGAAGCTACTGACTGAATGAAAGGAGCTGGCATCTCACTCTCTTTGAATCTTCTTTATCATGCTAAGAGGAACAGGAAAAAGCAAAAAATTTCAGAATTGCACCTTGCAATGCGGAGAAATTACTGTTTGTGCATTTACAATATTCATTGATTTTTGCCATTGAAAAACATCATGTTATTTATATACCAGAAATGTTTGAAGCTACTGACTGAATGAAAGGAGCTGGCATCTCACTCTCTTTGAATCTTCTTTATCATGCTAAGAGGAGCAGGAAAAAGCAAAAAATTTCAGAATTGCACCTTGCAATGTGGAGAAATTACTGTTTGTGCATTTACAATATTCATTGATTTTTACCATTGAAAAACGTCCAGAAATGATTGAAGCTACTGACTGAATGAAAGTAGCTGGCATCTCACTCTCTTTGAATTTTCTTTATCATGCTAAGAGGAGCAGGAAAAAGCAAAAAATTTCAGACTTGCACCTTGCAATGCGGAGAAATTACTGTTTGTGCATTTACAATATTCATTGATTTTTGCCATTGAAAAACATCATGTTATTCATATACCAGAAATGTTTGAAGCTACTGACTGAATGAAAGGAGCTGGCATCTCACTCTCTTTGAATCTTCTTTATCATGCTAAGAGGAGCAGGAAAAAGCAAAAAATTTCAGAATTGCACCTTCAATGCGGAGAAATTACTGTTTGTGCATTTACAATATTCATTGATTTTTGCCATTGAAAAACATCATGTTATTCATATACAAGAAATGTTTGAAGCTACTGACTGAATGAAAGGAGCTGGCATCTCAATCTCTTTGAATCTTCTTTATCATGCTAAGAGGAGCAGGAAAAAGCAAAAAATTTCAGAATTGCACCTTGCAATGTGGAGAAATTACTGTTTGTGCATTTACAATATTCATTGATTTTTACCATTGAAAAACGTCCAGAAATGATTGAAGCAACTGACTGAATGAAAGTAGCTGGCATCTCACTCTCTTTGAATCCTCTTTATCATGCTAAGAGGAGCAGGAAAAAGCAAAAAATTTCAGACTTGCACCTTGCAATGCGGAGAAATTACTATTTGTGCATTTACAATATTCATTGATTTTTGCCATTGAAAAACATCATGTTATTCATATACCAGAAATGTTTGAAGCTACTGACTGAATGAAAGGAGCTGGCATCTCACTCTCTTTGAATCTTCTTTATCATGCTAAGAGGAGCAGGAAAAAGCAAAAAATTTCAGAATTGCACCTTGCAATGCGGAGAAATTACTGTTTGTGCATTTACAATATTCATTGATTTTTGCCATTGAAAAACATCATGTTATTCATATACCAGAAATGTTTGAAGCTACTGACTGAATGAAAGGAGCTGACATCTCACTCTCTTTGAATCTTCTTTATCATGCTAAGAGGAGCAGGAAAAAGCAAAAAATTTCAGAATTGCACCTTGCAATGCGGAGAAATTACTGTTTGTGCATTTACAATATTCATTGATTTTTGCCATTGAAAAATGTCCAGAAATGATTGAAGCTACTGACTGAATGAAAGGAGCTGGCATCTCACTCTCTTTGAATCATGCTAAGAGGAGCAGGAAAAAGCAAAAAATTTCAGAATTGCACCTTGCAATGCGGAGAAATTACTGTTTGTGCATTTACAATATTCATTGATTTTTGCCATTGAAAAACATCATGTTATTCATATACCAGAAATGTTTGAAGCTACTGACTGAATGAAAGGAGCTGGCATCTCACTCTCTTTGAATCTTCTTTATCATGCTAAGAGGAGCAGGAAAAAGTAAAAAATTTTAGAATTGCACCTTGCAATGTGGAGAAATTACTGTTTGTGCATTTACAATATTCATTGATTTTTACCATTGAAAAACGTCCAGAAATGATTGAAGCTACTGACTGAATGAAAGTAGCTGGCATCTCACTCTCTTTGAATCTTCTTTATCATGCTAAGAGGAGCAGGAAAAAGCAAAAAATTTCAGACTTGCACCTTGCAATGCGGAGAAATTACTGTTTGTGCATTTACAATATTCATTGATTTTTACCATTGAAAAACGTCCAGAAATGATTGAAGCTACTGACTGAATGAAAGTAGCTGCCATCTCACTCTCTTTGAATCTTTTTTATCATGCTAAGAGGAGCAGGAAAAAGCAAAAAATTTCAGACTTGCACCTTGCAATGCGGAGAAATTACTGTTTGTGCATTTACAATATTCATTGATTTTTGCCATTGAAAAACATCATGTTATTCATATACCAGAAATGTTTGAAGCTACTGACTGAATGAAAGGAGCTGGCATCTCACTCTCTTTGAATCTTCTTTATCATGCTAAGAGGAGCAGGAAAAAGCAAAAAATTTCAGAATTGCACCTTGCAATGCGGAGAAATTACTTTTTGTGCATTTACAATATTCATTGATTTTTGCCATTGAAAAACGTCCAGAAATGATTGAAGCTACTGACTGAATGAAAGGAGCTGGCATCTCACTCTCTTTGAATCTTCTTTATCATGCTAAGAGGAGCAGGAAAAAGCAAAAAATTTCAGAATTGCACCTTGCAATGCGGAGAAATTACTGTTTGTGCATTTACAATATTCATTGATTTTTGCCATTGAAAAACGTCCAGAAATGATTGAAGCTACTGACTGAATGAAAGGAGCTGGCATCTCACTCTCTTTGAATCTTCTTTATCATGCTAAGAGGAGCAGGAAAAAGCAAAAAATTTCAGAATTGCACCTTGCAATGCGGAGAAATTACTGTTTGTGCATTTACAATATTCATTGATTTTTGCCATTGAAAAACATGTAATTCATATACCAGAAATGTTTGAAGCTACTGACTGAATGAAAGGAGCTGGCACCTCACTCTCTTTGAATCTTCTTTATCATGCTAAGAGGAGCGGGAAAAAGCAAAAAATTTCAGAATTGCACCTTGCAATGCGGAGAAATTACTGTTTGTGCATTTACAATATTCATTGATTTTTGCCATTGAAAAACGTCCAGAAATGATTGAAGGTACTGACTGAATGAAAGGAGCTGGCATCTCACTCTCTTTGAATCTTCTTTATCATGCTAAGAGGAGCAGGAAAAAGCAAAAAATTTCAGAATTGCACCTTGCAATGCGGAGAAATTACTGTTTGTGCATTTACAATATTCATTGATTTTTGCCATTGAAAAACGTCCAGAAATGATTGAAGCTACTGACTGAATGAAAGGAGCTGGCATCTCACTCTCTTTGAATCTTCTTTATCATGCTAAGAGGAGCAGGAAAAAGCAAAAAATTTCAGAATTGCACCTTGCAATGCGGAGAAATTACAGTTTGTGCATTTACAATATTCATTGATTTTTGCCATTGAGAAACGTCCAGAAATGATTGAAGCTACTGACTGAATGAAAGGAGCTGGCATCTCACTCTCTTTGAATCTTCTTTATCATGCTAAGAGGAACAGGAAAAAGCAAAAAATTTCAGAATTGCACCTTGCAATGCGGAGAAATTACTGTTTGTGCATTTACAATATTCATTGATTTTTGCCATTGAAAAACATCATGTTATTTATATACCAGAAATGTTTGAAGCTACTGACTGAATGAAAGGAGCTGGCATCTCACTCTCTTTGAATCTTCTTTATCATGCTAAGAGGAGCAGGAAAAAGCAAAAAATTTCAGAATTGCACCTTGCAATGTGGAGAAATTACTGTTTGTGCATTTACAATATTCATTGATTTTTACCATTGAAAAACGTCCAGAAATGATTGAAGCTACTGACTGAATGAAAGTAGCTGGCATCTCACTCTCTTTGAATTTTCTTTATCATGCTAAGAGGAGCAGGAAAAAGCAAAAAATTTCAGACTTGCACCTTGCAATGCGGAGAAATTACTGTTTGTGCATTTACAATATTCATTGATTTTTGCCATTGAAAAACATCATGTTATTCATATACCAGAAATGTTTGAAGCTACTGACTGAATGAAAGGAGCTGGCATCTCACTCTCTTTGAATCTTCTTTATCATGCTAAGAGGAGCAGGAAAAAGCAAAAAATTTCAGAATTGCACCTTGCAATGCGGAGAAATTACTGTTTGTGCATTTACAATATTCATTGATTTTTGCCATTGAAAAACATCATGTTATTCATATACAAGAAATGTTTGAAGCTACTGACTGAATGAAAGGAGCTGGCATCTCAATCTCTTTGAATCTTCTTTATCATGCTAAGAGGAGCAGGAAAAAGCAAAAAATTTCAGAATTGCACCTTGCAATGTGGAGAAATTACTGTTTGTGCATTTACAATATTCATTGATTTTTACCATTGAAAAACGTCCAGAAATGATTGAAGCAACTGACTGAATGAAAGTAGCTGGCATCTCACTCTCTTTGAATCCTCTTTATCATGCTAAGAGGAGCAGGAAAAAGCAAAAAATTTCAGACTTGCACCTTGCAATGCGGAGAAATTACTATTTGTGCATTTACAATATTCATTGATTTTTGCCATTGAAAAACATCATGTTATTCATATACCAGAAATGTTTGAAGCTACTGACTGAATGAAAGGAGCTGGCATCTCACTCTCTTTGAATCTTCTTTATCATGCTAAGAGGAGCAGGAAAAAGCAAAAAATTTCAGAATTGCACCTTGCAATGCGGAGAAATTACTGTTTGTGCATTTACAATATTCATTGATTTTTGCCATTGAAAAATGTCCAGAAATGATTGAAGCTACTGACTGAATGAAAGGAGCTGGCATCTCACTCTCTTTGAATCATGCTAAGAGGAGCAGGAAAAAGCAAAAAATTTCAGAATTGCACCTTGCAATGCGGAGAAATTACTGTTTGTGCATTTACAATATTCATTGATTTTTGCCATTGAAAAACATCATGTTATTCATATACCAGAAATGTTTGAAGCTACTGACTGAATGAAAAGAGCTGGCATCTCACTCTCTTTGAATCTTCTTTATCATGCTAAGAGGAGCAGGAAAAAGCAAAAAATTTTAGAATTGCACCTTGCAATGTGGAGAAATTACTGTTTGTGCATTTACAATATTCATTGATTTTTACCATTGAAAAACGTCCAGAAATGATTGAAGCTACTGACTGAATGAAAGTAGCTGGCATCTCACTCTCTTTGAATCTTCTTTATCATGCTAAGAGGAGCAGGAAAAAGCAAAAAATTTCAGACTTGCACCTTGCAATGCGGAGAAATTACTGTTTGTGCATTTACAATATTCATTGATTTTTGCCATTGAAAAACATCATGTTATTCATATACCAGAAATGTTTGAAGCTACTGACTGAATGAAAGGAGCTGGCATCTCACTCTCTTTGAATCTTCTTTATCATGCTAAGAGGAGCAGGAAAAAGCAAAAAATTTCAGAATTGCACCTTGCAATGCGGAGAAATTACTGTTTGTGCATTTACAATATTCATTGATTTTTGCCATTGAAAAACGTCCAGAAATGATTGAAGCTACTGACTGAATGAAAGGAGCTGGCATCTCACTCTCTTTGAATCTTCTTTATCATGCTAAGAGGAGCAGGAAAAAGCAAAAAATTTCAGAATTGCACCTTGCAATGCGGAGAAATTACTGTTTGTGCATTTACAATATTCATTGATTTTTGCCATTGAAAAACGTCCAGAAATGATTGAAGCTACTGACTGAATGAAAGGAGCTGGCATCTCACTCTCTTTGAATCTTCTTTATCATGCTAAGAGGAGCAGGAAAAAGCAAAAAATTTCAGAATTGCACCTTGCAATGCGGAGAAATTACTGTTTGTGCATTTACAATATTCATTGATTTTTGCCATTGAAAAACATGTTATTCATATACCAGAAATGTTTGAAGCTACTGACTGAATGAAAGGAGCTGGCACCTCACTCTCTTTGAATCTTCTTTATCATGCTAAGAGGAGCGGGAAAAAGCAAAAAATTTCAGAATTGCACCTTGCAATGCGGAAAAATTACTGTTTGTGCATTTACAATATTCATTGATTTTTGCCATTGAAAAACGTCCAGAAATGATTGAAGGTACTGACTGAATGAAAGGAGCTGGCATCTCACTCTCTTTGAATCTTCTTTATCATGCTAAGAGGAGCAGGAAAAAGCAAAAAATTTCAGAATTGCACCTTGCAATGCGGAGAAATTACTGTTTGTGCATTTACAATATTCATTGATTTTTGCCATTGAAAAACGTCCAGAAATGATTGAAGCTACTGACTGAATGAAAGGAGCTGGCATCTCACTCTCTTTGAATCTTCTTTATCATGCTAAGAGGAGCAGGAAAAAGCAAAAAATTTCAGAATTGCACCTTGCAATGCGGAGAAATTACAGTTTGTGCATTTACAATATTAATTGATTTTTGCCATTGAAAAACATCCAGAAATGATTGAAGCTACTGACTGAATGAAAGGAGCTGGCATCTCACTCTCTTTGAATCTTCTTTATCATGCTAAGAGGAGCAGGAAAAAGCAAAAAATTTCAGAATTGCACCTTGCAATGCGGAGAAATTACTGTTTGTGCATTTACAATATTCATTGATTTTTGCCATTGAAAAACATCATGTTATTCATATACCAGAAATGTTTGAAGCTACTGACTGAATGAAAGGAGCTGGCATCTCACTCTCTTTGAATCTTCTTTATCATGCTAAGAGGAGCAGGAAAAAGCAAAAAATTTCAGAATTGCACCTTGCAATGTGGAGAAATTTCTGTTTGTGCATTTACAATATTCATTGATTTTTACCATTGAAAAACGTCCAGAAATGATTGAAGCTACTGACTGAATGAAAGTAGCTGGCATCTCACTCTCTTTGAATCTTCTTTATCATGCTAAGAGGAGCAGGAAAAAGCAAAAAATTTCAGACTTGCACCTTGCAATGCGGAGAAATTACTGTTTGTGCATTTACAATATTCATTGATTTTTGCCATTGAAAAACATCATGTTATTCATATACCAGAAATGTTTGAAGCTACTGACTGAATGAAAGGAGCTGGCATCTCACTCTCTTTGAATCTTCTTTATCATGCTAAGAGGAGCAGGAAAAAGCAAAAAATTTCAGAATTGCACCTTGCAATGCGGAGAAATTACTGTTTGTGCATTTACAATATTCATTGATTTTTGCCATTGAAAAACATCATGTTATTCATATACCAGAAATGTTTGAAGCTACTGACTGAATGAAAGGAGCTGGCATCTCAATCTCTATGAATCTTCTTTATCATGCTAAGAGGAGCAGGATAAAGCAAAAAATTTCAGAATTGCACCTTGCAATGTGGAGAAATTACTGTTTGTGCATTTACAATATTCATTGATTTTTACCATTGAAAAACGTCCAGAAATGATTGAAGCTACTGACTGAATGAAAGTAGCTGGCATCTCACTCTCTTTGAATCTTCTTTATCATGCTAAGCGGAGCAGTAAAAAGCAAAAAATTTCAGACTTGCACCCTGCAATGCGGAGAAATTACTGTTTGTGCATTTACAATATTCATTGATTTTTGCCATTGAAAAACATCATGTTATTCATATACCAGAAATGTTTGAAGCTACTGACTGAATGAAAGGAGCTGGCATCTCACTCTCTTTGAATCTTCTTTATCATGCTAAGAGGAGCAGGAAAAAGCAAAAAATTTCAGACTTGCACCTTGCAATGCGGAGAAATTACTGTTTGTGCATTTACAATATTCATTGATTTTTGCCATTGAAAAACATCATGTTATTCATATACCAAAAATGTTTGAAGCTACTGACTGAATGAAAGGAACTGGCATCTCACTCTCTTTGAATCTTCTTTATCATGCTAAGAGGAGCAGGAAAAAGCAAAAAATTTCAGAATTGCACCTTGCAATGCGGAGAAATTACTGTTTGTGCATTTACAATATTCATTGATTTTTGCCATTGAAAAACGTCCAGAAATGATTGAAGGTACTGACTGAACGAAAGGAGCTGGCATCTCACTCTCTTTGAATCTTCTTTATCATTCTAAGAGGAGCAGGAAAAAGCAAAAAATTTCAGAATTGCACCTTGCAATGCGGAGAAATTACTGTTTGTGCATTTACAATATTCATTGATTTTTGCCATTGAAAAACGTCCAGAAATGATTGAAGCTACTGACTCAATGAATGGAGCTGGCATCTCACTCTCTTTGAATCTTCTTTATCATGCTAAGAGGAGCAGGAAAAAGCAAAAAATTTCAGAATTGCACCTTGCAATGCGGAGAAATTACAGTTTGTGCATTTACAATATTCATTGATTTTTGCCATTGAAAAACGTCCAGAAATGATTGAAGCTACTGACTGAATGAAAGGAGCTGGCATCTCACTCTCTTTGAATCTTCTTTATCATGCTAAGAGGAGCAGGAAAAAGCAAAAAATTTCAGAATTGCACCTTGCAATGCGGAGAAATTACTGTTTGTGCATTTACAATATTCGTTGATTTTTGCCATTGAAAAACGTCCAGAAATGATTGAAGCTACTGACTGAATGAAAGGAGCTGGCATCTCACTCTCTTTGAATCTTCTTTATCATGCTAAGAGGAGCAGGAAAAAGCAAAAAATTTCAGAATTGCACCTTGCAATGCGGAGAAATTACAGTTTGTGCATTTACAATATTCATTGATTTTTGCCATTGAAAAACGTCCAGAAATGATTGAAGCTACTGACTGAATGAAAGGAGCTGGCATCTCACTCTCTTTGAATCTTCTTTATCATGCTAAGAGGAGCAGGAAAAAGCAAAAAATTTCAGAATTGCACCTTGCAATGCGGAGAAATGACTGTTTGTGCATTTACAATATTCATTGATTTTTGCCATTGAAAAACATGTTATTCATATACCAGAAATGTTTGAAGCTCCTGACTGAATGAAAGGAGCTGGCACCTCACTCTCTTTGAATCTTCTTTATCATGCTAAGAGGAGCAGGAAAAAGCAAAAAATTTCAGAATTGCACCTTGCAATGCGGAGAAATTACTGTTTGTGCATTTACAATATTCATTGATTTTTGCCATTGAAAAACGTCCAGAAATGATTGAAGCTACTGACTGAATGAAAGGAGCTGGCATCTCACTCTCTTTGAATCTTCTTTATCATGCTAAGAGGAGCAGGAAAAAGCAAAAAATTTCAGAATTGCACCTTGCAATGCGGAGAAATTACTGTTTGTGCATTTACAATATTCATTGATTTTTGCCATTGAAAAATGTCCAGAAATGATTGAAGCTACTGACTGAATGAAAGGAGCTGGCATCTCACTCTCTTTGAATCTTCTTTATCATGCTAAGAGGAGCAGGAAAAAGCAAAAAATTTCAGAATTGCGCCTTGCAATGCGGAGAAATTACTGTTTGTGCATTTACAAAATTCATTGATTTTTGCCATTGAAAAACATCATGTTATTCATATACCAGAAATGATTGAAGCTACTGACTGAAGGAAAGGAGCTGGCATCTCACTCTCTTTGAATCTTCTTTATCATGCTAAGAGGAGCAGGAAAAAGCAAAAAATTTCAGAATTGCACCTTGCAATGCGGAGAAATTACTGTTTGTGCATTTACAATATTCATTGATTTTTGCCATTGAAAAACGTCCAGAAATGATTGAAGCTACTGACTGAATGAAAGGAGCTGGCATCTCACTCTCTTTGAATCTTCTTTATCATGCTAAGCGGAGCAGGAAAAAGCAAAAAATTTCAGAATTGCACCTTGCAATGCGGAGAAATTACTGTTTGTGCATTTACAATATTCATTGATTTTTGCGATTGAAAAACATCATGTTATTCATATACCAGAAATGATTGAAGCTACTGACTGAATGAAAGGAGCTGGCATCTCACTCTCTTTGAATCTTGTTTATCATGCTAAGAGGAGCAGGAAAAAGCAAAAAATTTCAGAATTGCACCTTGCAATGCGGAGAAATTACTGTTTGTGCATTTACAATATTCATTGATTTTTGCCATTGAAAAACGTCCAGAAATGATTGAAGCTACTGACTGAATGAAAGGAGCTGGCATCTCACTCTCTTTGAATCTTCTTTATCATGCTAAGAGGAGCAGGAAAAAGCAAAAAATTTCAGAATTGCACCTTGCAATGCGGAGAAATTACTGTTTGTGCATTTACAATATTCATTGATTTTTGCCATTGAAAAATGTCCAGAAATGATTGAAGCTACTGACTGAATGAAAGGAGCTGGCATCTCACTCTCTTTGAATCTTCTTTATCATGCTAAGAGGAGCAGGAAAAAGCAAAAAATTTCAGAATTGCGCCTTGCAATGCTGAGAAATTACTGTTTGTGCATTTACAAAATTCATTGATTTTTGCCATTGAAAAACATCATGTTATTCATATACCAGAAATGATTGAAGCTACTGACTGAAGGAAAGGAGCTGGCATCTCACTCTCTTTGAATCTTCTTTATCATGCTAAGAGGAGCAGGAAAAAGCCAAAAATTTCAGAATTGCACCTTGCAATGCGGAGAAATTACTGTTTGTGCATTTACAATATTCATTGATTTTTGCTATTGAAAAACATCATGTTATTCATATACCAGAAATGATTGAAGCTACTGACTGAATGAAAGGAGCTGGCATCTCACTCTCTTTGAATCTTCTTTATCATGCTAAGAGGAGCAGGAAAAAGCAAAAAATTTCAGAATTGCACCTTGCAATGCGGAGAAATTGCAGTTTGTGCATTTACAATATTCATTGATTTTTGCCATTGAAAAACGTCCAGAAATGATTGAAGCTACTGACTGAATGAAAGGAGCTGGCATCTCACTCTCTTTGAATCTTCTTTATCATGCTAAGAGGAGCAGGAAAAAGCAAAAAATTTCAGAATTGCACCTTGCAATGCGAAGAAATTACTGTTTGTGCATTTACAATATTCATTGATTTTTGCCATTGAAAAACATCATGTTATTCATATACCAGAAATGATTGAAGCTACTGACTGAATGAAAGGAGCTGGCATCTCACTCTCTTTGAATCTTCTTTATCATGCTAAGAGGAGCAGGAAAAAGCAAAAAATTTCAGAATTGCACCTTGCAATGCGGAGAAATTGCAGTTTGTGCATTTACAATATTCATTGATTTTTGCCATTGAAAAACGTCCAGAAATGATTGAAGCTACTGACTGAATGAAAGGAGCTGGCATCTCACTCTCTTTGAATCTTCTTTATCATGCTAAGAGGAGCAGGAAAAAGCAAAAAATTTCAGAATTGCACCTTGCAATGCGGAGAAATTACTGTTTGTGCATTTACAATATTCATTGATTTTTGCCATTGAAAAACGTCCAGAAATGATTGAAGCTACTGACTGAATGAAAGGAGCTGGCATCTCACTCTCTTTGAATCTTCTTTATCATGCTAAGAGGAGCAGGAAAAAGCAAAAAATTTCAGAATTGCACCTTGCAATGCGGAGAAATTACTGTTTGTGCATTTACAATATTCATTGATTTTTGCCATTGAAAAATGTCCAGAAATGATTGAAGCTACTGACTGAATGAAAGGAGCTGGCATCTCACTCTCTTTGAATCTTCTTTATCATGCTAAGAGGAGCAGGAAAAAGCAAAAAATTTCAGAATTGCGCCTTGCAATGCGGAGAAATTACTGTTTGTGCATTTACAAAATTCATTGATTTTTGCAATTGAAAAACATCATGTTATTCATATACCAGAAATGATTGAAGCTACTGACTGAAGGAAAGGATCTGGCATCTCACTCTCTTTGAATCTTCTTTGTCATGCTAAGAGGAGCAGGAAAAAGCAAAAAATTTCAGAATTGCACCTTGCAATGCGGAGAAATTACTGTTTGTGCATTTACAATATTCATTGATTTTTGCCATTGAAAAACGTCCAGAAATGATTGAAGCTACTGACTGAATGAAAGGAGCTGGCATCTCACTCTCTTTGAATCTTCTTTATCATGCTAAGAGGAGCAGGAAAAAGCAAAACATTTCAGAATTGCACCTTGCAATGCGGAGAAATTACTGTTTGTGCATTTACAATATTCATTGATTTTTGCGATTGAAAAACATCATGTTATTCATATACCAGAAATGATTGAAGCTACTGACTGAATGAAAGGAGCTGGCATCTCACTCTCTTTGAATCTTCTTTATCATGCTAAGAGGAGCAGGAAAAAGTAAAAAATTTCAGAATTGCACCTTGCAATGCGGAGAAATTACTGTTTGTGCATTTACAATATTCAATGATTTTTGCCATTGAAAAACGTCCAGAAATGATTGAAGCTACTGACTGAATGAAAGGAGCTGGCATCTCACTCTCTTTGAATCTTCTTTATCATGCTAAGAGGAGCAGGAAAAAGCAAAAAATTTCAGAATTGCACCTTGCAATGCGGAGAAATTACTGTTTGTGCATTTACAATATTCATTGATTTTTGCCATTGAAAAACGTCCAGAAATGATTGAAGCTACTGACTGAATGAAAGGAGCTGGCATCTCACTCTCTTTGAATCTTCTTTATCATGCTAAGAGGAGCAGGAAAAAGCAAAAAATTTCAGAATTGCACCTTGCAATGCGGAGAAATTACTGTTTGTGCATTTACAATATTCATTGATTTTTGCCATTGAAAAATGTCCAGAAATGATTGAAGCTACTGACTGAATGAAAGGAGCTGGCATCTCACTCTCTTTGAATCTTCTTTATCATGCTAAGAGGAGCAGGAAAAAGCAAAAAATTTCAGAATTGCGCCTTGCAATGCGGAGAAATTACTGTTTGTGCATTTACAAAATTCATTGATTTTTGCCATTGAAAAACATCATGTTATTCATATACCAGAAATGATTGAAGCTACTGACTGAATGAAAGGAGCTGGCATCTCACTCTCTTTGAATCTTCTTTATCATGCTAAGAGGAGCAGGAAAAAGTAAAAAATTTCAGAATTGCACCTTGCAATGCGGAGAAATTACTGTTTGTGCATTTACAATATTCAATGATTTTTGCCATTGAAAAACGTCCAGAAATGATTGAAGCTACTGACTGAATGAAAGGAGCTGGCATCTCACTCTCTTTGAATCTTCTTTATCATGCTAAGAGGAGCAGGAAAAAGCAAAAAATTTCAGAATTGCACCTTGCAATGCGGAGAAATTACTGTTTGTGCATTTACAATATTCATTGATTTTTGCCATTGAAAAACATCATGTTATTCATATACCAGAAATGATTGAAGCTACTGACTGAATGAAAGGAGCTGGCATCTCACTCTCTTTGAATCTTCTTTATCATGCTAAGAGGAGCAGGAAAAAGCAAAAAATTTCAGAATTGCACCTTGCAATGCGGAGAAATTGCAGTTTGTGCATTTACAATATTCATTGATTTTTGCCATTGAAAAACGTCCAGAAATGATTGAAGCTACTGACTGAATGAAAGGAGCTGGCATCTCACTCTCTTTGAATCTTCTTTATCATGCTAAGAGGAGCAGGAAAAAGCAAAAAATTTCAGAATTGCACCTTGCAATGCGGAGAAATTACTGTTTGTGCATTTACAATATTCATTGATTTTTGCCATTGAAAAACGTCCAGAAATGATTGAAGCTACTGACTGAATGAAAGGAGCTGGCATCTCACTCTCTTTGAATCTTCTTTATCATGCTAAGAGGAGCAGGAAAAAGCAAAAAATTTCAGAATTGCACCTTGCAATGCGGAGAAATTACTGTTTGTGCATTTACAATATTCATTGATTTTTGCCATTGAAAAATGTCCAGAAATGATTGAAGCTACTGACTGAATGAAAGGAGCTGGCATCTCACTCTCTTTGAATCTTCTTTATCATGCTAAGAGGAGCAGGAAAAAGCAAAAAATTTCAGAATTGCGCCTTGCAATGCGGAGAAATTACTGTTTGTGCATTTACAAAATTCATTGATTTTTGCCATTGAAAAACATCATGTTATTCATATACCAGAAATGATTGAAGCTACTGACTGAAGGAAAGGATCTGGCATCTCACTCTCTTTGAATCTTCTTTGTCATGCTAAGAGGAGCAGGAAAAAGCAAAAAATTTCAGAATTGCACCTTGCAATGCGGAGAAATTACTGTTTGTGCATTTACAATATTCATTGATTTTTGCCATTGAAAAACGTCCAGAAATGATTGAAGCTACTGACTGAATGAAAGGAGCTGGCATCTCACTCTCTTTGAATCTTCTTTATCATGCTAAGAGGAGCAGGAAAAAGCAAAAAATTTCAGAATTGCACCTTGCAATGCGGAGAAATTACTGTTTGTGCATTTACAATATTCATTGATTTTTGCCATTGAAAAATGTCCAGAAATGATTGAAGCTACTGACTGAATGAAAGGAGCTGGCATCTCACTCTCTTTGAATCTTCTTTATCATGCTAAGAGGAGCAGGAAAAAGCAAAAAATTTCAGAATTGCGCCATGCAATGCGGAGAAATTACTGTTTGTGCATTTACAAAATTCATTGATTTTTGCAATTGAAAAACATCATGTTATTCATATACCAGAAATGATTGAAGCTACTGACTGAAGGAAAGGATCTGGCATCTCACTCTCTTTGAATCTTCTTTGTCATGCTAAGAGGAGCAGGAAAAAGCAAAAAATTTCAGAATTGCACCTTGCAATGCGGAGAAATTACTGTTTGTGCATTTACAATATTCATTGATTTTTGCCATTGAAAAACGTCCAGAAATGATTGAAGCTACTGACTGAATGAAAGGAGCTGGCATCTCACTCTCTTTGAATCTTCTTTATCATGCTAAGAGGAGCAGGAAAAAGCAAAACATTTCAGAATTGCACCTTGCAATGCGGAGAAATTACTGTTTGTGCATTTACAATATTCATTGATTTTTGCGATTGAAAAACATCATGTTATTCATATACCAGAAATGATTGAAGCTACTGACTGAATGAAAGGAGCTGGCATCTCACTCTCTTTGAATCTTCTTTATCATGCTAAGAGGAGCAGGAAAAAGTAAAAAATTTCAGAATTGCACCTTGCAATGCGGAGAAATTACTGTTTGTGCATTTACAATATTCAATGATTTTTGCCATTGAAAAACGTCCAGAAATGATTGAAGCTACTGACTGAATGAAAGGAGCTGGCATCTCACTCTCTTTGAATCTTCTTTATCATGCTAAGAGGAGCAGGAAAAAGCAAAAAATTTCAGAATTGCACCTTGCAATGCGGAGAAATTACTGTTTGTGCATTTACAATATTCATTGATTTTTGCCATTGAAAAACGTCCAGAAATGATTGAAGCTACTGACTGAATGAAAGGAGCTGGCATCTCACTCTCTTTGAATCTTCTTTATCATGCTAAGAGGAGCAGGAAAAAGCAAAAAATTTCAGAATTGCACCTTGCAATGCGGAGAAATTACTGTTTGTGCATTTACAATATTCATTGATTTTTGCCATTGAAAAATGTCCAGAAATGATTGAAGCTACTGACTGAATGAAAGGAGCTGGCATCTCACTCTCTTTGAATCTTCTTTATCATGCTAAGAGGAGCAGGAAAAAGCAAAAAATTTCAGAATTGCGCCTTGCAATGCGGAGAAATTACTGTTTGTGCATTTACAAAATTCATTGATTTTTGCCATTGAAAAACATCATGTTATTCATATACCAGAAATGATTGAAGCTACTGACTGAATGAAAGGAGCTGGCATCTCACTCTCTTTGAATCTTCTTTATCATGCTAAGAGGAGCAGGAAAAAGTAAAAAATTTCAGAATTGCACCTTGCAATGCGGAGAAATTACTGTTTGTGCATTTACAATATTCAATGATTTTTGCCATTGAAAAACGTCCAGAAATGATTGAAGCTACTGACTGAATGAAAGGAGCTGGCATCTCACTCTCTTTGAATCTTCTTTATCATGCTAAGAGGAGCAGGAAAAAGCAAAAAATTTCAGAATTGCACCTTGCAATGCGGAGAAATTACTGTTTGTGCATTTACAATATTCATTGATTTTTGCCATTGAAAAACATCATGTTATTCATATACCAGAAATGATTGAAGCTACTGACTGAATGAAAGGAGCTGGCATCTCACTCTCTTTGAATCTTCTTTATCATGCTAAGAGGAGCAGGAAAAAGCAAAAAATTTCAGAATTGCACCTTGCAATGCGGAGAAATTGCAGTTTGTGCATTTACAATATTCATTGATTTTTGCCATTGAAAAACGTCCAGAAATGATTGAAGCTACTGACTGAATGAAAGGAGCTGGCATCTCACTCTCTTTGAATCTTCTTTATCATGCTAAGAGGAGCAGGAAAAAGCAAAAAATTTCAGAATTGCACCTTGCAATGCGGAGAAATTACTGTTTGTGCATTTACAATATTCATTGATTTTTGCCATTGAAAAACGTCCAGAAATGATTGAAGCTACTGACTGAATGAAAGGAGCTGGCATCTCACTCTCTTTGAATCTTCTTTATCATGCTAAGAGGAGCAGGAAAAAGCAAAAAATTTCAGAATTGCACCTTGCAATGCGGAGAAATTACTGTTTGTGCATTTACAATATTCATTGATTTTTGCCATTGAAAAATGTCCAGAAATGATTGAAGCTACTGACTGAATGAAAGGAGCTGGCATCTCACTCTCTTTGAATCTTCTTTATCATGCTAAGAGGAGCAGGAAAAAGCAAAAAATTTCAGAATTGCGCCTTGCAATGCGGAGAAATTACTGTTTGTGCATTTACAAAATTCATTGATTTTTGCCATTGAAAAACATCATGTTATTCATATACCAGAAATGATTGAAGCTACTGACTGAAGGAAAGGATCTGGCATCTCACTCTCTTTGAATCTTCTTTGTCATGCTAAGAGGAGCAGGAAAAAGCAAAAAATTTCAGAATTGCACCTTGCAATGCGGAGAAATTACTGTTTGTGCATTTACAATATTCATTGATTTTTGCCATTGAAAAACGTCCAGAAATGATTGAAGCTACTGACTGAATGAAAGGAGCTGGCATCTCACTCTCTTTGAATCTTCTTTATCATGCTAAGAGGAGCAGGAAAAAGCAAAACATTTCAGAATTGCACCTTGCAATGCGGAGAAATTACTGTTTGTGCATTTACAATATTCATTGATTTTTGCGATTGAAAAACATCATGTTATTCATATACCAGAAATGATTGAAGCTACTGACTGAATGAAAGGAGCTGGCATCTCACTCTCTTTGAATCTTCTTTATCATGCTAAGAGGAGCAGGAAAAAGTAAAAAATTTCAGAATTGCACCTTGCAATGCGGAGAAATTACTGTTTGTGCATTTACAATATTCAATGATTTTTGCCATTGAAAAACGTCCAGAAATGATTGAAGCTACTGACTGAATGAAAGGAGCTGGCATCTCACTCTCTTTGAATCTTCTTTATCATGCTAAGAGGAGCAGGAAAAAGCAAAAAATTTCAGAATTGCACCTTGCAATGCGGAGAAATTACTGTTTGTGCATTTACAATATTCATTGATTTTTGCCATTGAAAAACGTCCAGAAATGATTGAAGCTACTGACTGAATGAAAGGAGCTGGCATCTCACTCTCTTTGAATCTTCTTTATCATGCTAAGAGGAGCAGGAAAAAGCAAAAAATTTCAGAATTGCACCTAGCAATGCGGAAAAATTACTGTTTGTGCATTTACAATATTCATTGATTTTTGCCATTGAAAAACGTCCAGAAATGATTGAAGGTACTGACTGAATGAAAGGAGCTGGCATCTCACTCTCTTTGAATCTTCTTTATCATGCTAAGAGGAGCAGGAAAAAGCAAAAAATTTCAGAATTGCACCTTGCAATGCGGAGAAATTACTGTTTGTGCATTTACAATATTCATTGATTTTTGCCATTGAAAAACGTCCAGAAATGATTGAAGCTACTGACTGAATGAAAGGAGCTGGCATCTCACTCTCTTTGAATCTTCTTTATCATGCTAAGAGGAGCAGGAAAAAGCAAAAAATTTCAGAATTGCACCTTGCAATGCGGAGAAATTACAGTTTGTGCATTTACAATATTCATTGATTTTTGCCATTGAAAAACATCCAGAAATGATTGAAGCTACTGACTGAATGAAAGGAGCTGGCATCTCACTCTCTTTGAATCTTCTTTATCATGCTAAGAGGAGCAGGAAAAAGCAAAAAATTTCAGAATTGCACCTTGCAATGCGGAGAAATTACTGTTTGTGCATTTACAATATTCATTGATTTTTGCCATTGAAAAACATCATGTTATTCATATACCAGAAATGTTTGAAGCTACTGACTGAATGAAAGGAGCTGGCATCTCACTCTCTTTGAATCTTCTTTATCATGCTAAGAGGAGCAGGAAAAAGCAAAAAATTTCAGAATTGCACCTTGCAATGTGGAGAAATTACTGTTTGTGCATTTACAATATTCATTGATTTTTACCATTGAAAAACGTCCAGAAATGATTGAAGCTACTGACTGAATGAAAGTAGCTGGCATCTCACTCTCTTTGAATCTTCTTTATCATGCTAAGAGGAGCAGGAAAAAGCAAAAAATTTCAGACTTGCATCTTGCAATGCGGAGAAATTACTGTTTGTGCATTTACAATATTCATTGATTTTTGCCATTGAAAAACATCATGTTATTCATATACCAGAAATGTTTGAAGCTACTGACTGAATGAAAGGAGCTGGCATCTCACTCTCTTTGAATCTTCTTTATCATGCTAAGAGGAGCAGGAAAAAGCAAAAAATTTCAGAATTGCACCTTGCAATGCGGAGAAATTACTGTTTGTGCATTTACAATATTCATTGATTTTTGCCATTGAAAAATGTCCAGAAATGATTGAAGCTACTGACTGAATGAAAGGAGCTGGCATCTCACTCTCTTTGAATCTTCTTTATCATGCTAAGAGGAGCAGGAAAAAGCAAAAAATTTCAGAATTGCGCCTTGCAATGCGGAGAAATTACTGTTTGTGCATTTACAAAATTCATTGATTTTTGCCATTGAAAAACATCATGTTATTCATATACCAGAAATGATTGAAGCTACTGACTGAAGGAAAGGATCTGGCATCTCACTCTCTTTGAATCTTCTTTGTCATGCTAAGAGGAGCAGGAAAAAGCAAAAAATTTCAGAATTGCACCTTGCAATGCGGAGAAATTACTGTTTGTGCATTTACAATATTCATTGATTTTTGCCATTGAAAAACGTCCAGAAATGATTGAAGCTACTGACTGAATGAAAGGAGCTGGCATCTCACTCTCTTTGAATCTTCTTTATCATGCTAAGAGGAGCAGGAAAAAGCAAAACATTTCAGAATTGCACCTTGCAATGCGGAGAAATTACTGTTTGTGCATTTACAATATTCATTGATTTTTGCGATTGAAAAACATCATGTTATTCATATACCAGAAATGATTGAAGCTACTGACTGAATGAAAGGAGCTGGCATCTCACTCTCTTTGAATCTTCTTTATCATGCTAAGAGGAGCAGGAAAAAGTAAAAAATTTCAGAATTGCACCTTGCAATGCGGAGAAATTACTGTTTGTGCATTTACAATATTCAATGATTTTTGCCATTGAAAAACGTCCAGAAATGATTGAAGCTACTGACTGAATGAAAGGAGCTGGCATCTCACTCTCTTTGAATCTTCTTTATCATGCTAAGAGGAGCAGGAAAAAGCAAAAAATTTCAGAATTGCACCTTGCAATGCGGAGAAATTACTGTTTGTGCATTTACAATATTCATTGATTTTTGCCATTGAAAAACGTCCAGAAATGATTGAAGCTACTGACTGAATGAAAGGAGCTGGCATCTCACTCTCTTTGAATCTTCTTTATCATGCTAAGAGGAGCAGGAAAAAGCAAAAAATTTCAGAATTGCACCTTGCAATGCGGAGAAATTACTGTTTGTGCATTTACAATATTCATTGATTTTTGCCATTGAAAAACATGTTATTCATATACCAGAAATGTTTGAAGCTACTGACTGAATGAAAGGAGCTGGCACCTCACTCTCTTTGAATCTTCTTTATCATGCTAAGAGGAGCGGGAAAAAGCAAAAAATTTCAGAATTGCACCTAGCAATGCGGAAAAATTACTGTTTGTGCATTTACAATATTCATTGATTTTTGCCATTGAAAAACGTCCAGAAATGATTGAAGGTACTGACTGAATGAAAGGAGCTGGCATCTCACTCTCTTTGAATCTTCTTTATCATGCTAAGAGGAGCAGGAAAAAGCAAAAAATTTCAGAATTGCACCTTGCAATGCGGAGAAATTACTGTTTGTGCATTTACAATATTCATTGATTTTTGCCATTGAAAAACGTCCAGAAATGATTGAAGCTACTGACTGAATGAAAGGAGCTGGCATCTCACTCTCTTTGAATCTTCTTTATCATGCTAAGAGGAGCAGGAAAAAGCAAAAAATTTCAGAATTGCACCTTGCAATGCGGAGAAATTACAGTTTGTGCATTTACAATATTCATTGATTTTTGCCATTGAAAAACATCCAGAAATGATTGAAGCTACTGACTGAATGAAAGGAGCTGGCATCTCACTCTCTTTGAATCTTCTTTATCATGCTAAGAGGAGCAGGAAAAAGCAAAAAATTTCAGAATTGCACCTTGCAATGCGGAGAAATTACTGTTTGTGCATTTACAATATTCATTGATTTTTGCCATTGAAAAACATCATGTTATTCATATACCAGAAATGTTTGAAGCTACTGACTGAATGAAAGGAGCTGGCATCTCACTCTCTTTGAATCTTCTTTATCATGCTAAGAGGAGCAGGAAAAAGCAAAAAATTTCAGAATTGCACCTTGCAATGTGGAGAAATTACTGTTTGTGCATTTACAATATTCATTGATTTTTACCATTGAAAAACGTCCAGAAATGATTGAAGCTACTGACTGAATGAAAGTAGCTGGCATCTCACTCTCTTTGAATCTTCTTTATCATGCTAAGAGGAGCAGGAAAAAGCAAAAAATTTCAGACTTGCATCTTGCAATGCGGAGAAATTACTGTTTGTGCATTTACAATATTCATTGATTTTTGCCATTGAAAAACATCATGTTATTCATATACCAGAAATGTTTGAAGCTACTGACTGAATGAAAGGAGCTGGCATCTCACTCTCTTTGAATCTTCTTTATCATGCTAAGAGGAGCAGGAAAAAGCAAAAAATTTCAGAATTGCACCTTGCAATGCGGAGAAATTACTGTTTGTGCATTTACAATATTCATTGATTTTTGCCATTGAAAAACATCATGTTATTCATATACCAGAAATGTTTGAAGCTACTGACTGAATGAAAGGAGCTGGCATCTCAATCTCTTTGAATCTTCTTTATCATGCTAAGAGGAGCAGGATAAAGCAAAAAATTTCAGAATTGCACCTTGCAATGTGGAGAAATTACTGTTTGTGCATTTACAATATTCATTGATTTTTACCATTGAAAAACGTCCAGAAATGATTGAAGCTACTGACTGAATGAAAGTAGCTGGCATCTCACTCTCTTTGAATCTTCTTTATCATGCTAAGAGGAGCAGGAAAAAGCAAAAAATTTCAGACTTGCACCCTGCAATGCGGAGAAATTACTGTTTGTGCATATACAATATTCATTGATTTTTGCCATTGAAAAACATCATGTTATTCATATACCAGAAATGTTTGAAGCTACTGACTGAATGAAAGGAGCTGGCATCTCACTCTCTTTGAATCTTCTTTATCATGCTAAGAGGAGCAGGAAAAAGCAAAAAATTTCAGACTTGCACCTTGCAATGCGGAGAAATTACTGTTTGTGCATTTACAATATTCATTGATTTTTGCCATTGAAAAACGTCCAGAAATGATTGAAGGTACTGACTGAATGAAAGGAGCTGGCATCTCACTCTCTTTGAATCTTCTTTATCATTCTAAGAGGAGCAGGAAAAAGCAAAAAATTTCAGAATTGCACCTTGCAATGCGGAGAAATTACTGTTTGTGCATTTACAATATTCATTGATTTTTGCCATTGAAAAACGTCCAGAAATGATTGAAGCTACTGACTCAATGAATGGAGCTGGCATCTCACTCTCTTTGAATCTTCTTTATCATGCTAAGAGGAGCAGGAAAAAGCAAAACATTTCAGAATTGCACCTTGCAATGCGGAGAAATTACTGTTTGTGCATTTACAATATTCATTGATTTTTGCGATTGAAAAACATCATGTTATTCATATACCAGAAATGATTGAAGCTACTGACTGAATGAAAGGAGCTGGCATCTCACTCTCTTTGAATCTTCTTTATCATGCTAAGAGGAGCAGGAAAAAGTAAAAAATTTCAGAATTGCACCTTGCAATGCGGAGAAATTACTGTTTGTGCATTTACAATATTCAATGATTTTTGCCATTGAAAAACGTCCAGAAATGATTGAAGCTACTGACTGAATGAAAGGAGCTGGCATCTCACTCTCTTTGAATCTTCTTTATCATGCTAAGAGGAGCAGGAAAAAGCAAAAAATTTCAGAATTGCACCTTGCAATGCGGAGAAATTACTGTTTGTGCATTTACAATATTCATTGATTTTTGCCATTGAAAAACGTCCAGAAATGATTGAAGCTACTGACTGAATGAAAGGAGCTGGCATCTCACTCTCTTTGAATCTTCTTTATCATGCTAAGAGGAGCAGGAAAAAGCAAAAAATTTCAGAATTGCACCTTGCAATGCGGAGAAATTACTGTTTGTGCATTTACAATATTCATTGATTTTTGCCATTGAAAAACATGTTATTCATATACCAGAAATGTTTGAAGCTACTGACTGAATGAAAGGAGCTGGCACCTCACTCTCTTTGAATCTTCTTTATCATGCTAAGAGGAGCGGGAAAAAGCAAAAAATTTCAGAATTGCACCTAGCAATGCGGAAAAATTACTGTTTGTGCATTTACAATATTCATTGATTTTTGCCATTGAAAAACGTCCAGAAATGATTGAAGGTACTGACTGAATGAAAGGAGCTGGCATCTCACTCTCTTTGAATCTTCTTTATCATGCTAAGAGGAGCAGGAAAAAGCAAAAAATTTCAGAATTGCACCTTGCAATGCGGAGAAATTACTGTTTGTGCATTTACAATATTCATTGATTTTTGCCATTGAAAAACGTCCAGAAATGATTGAAGCTACTGACTGAATGAAAGGAGCTGGCATCTCACTCTCTTTGAATCTTCTTTATCATGCTAAGAGGAGCAGGAAAAAGCAAAAAATTTCAGAATTGCACCTTGCAATGCGGAGAAATTACAGTTTGTGCATTTACAATATTCATTGATTTTTGCCATTGAAAAACATCCAGAAATGATTGAAGCTACTGACTGAATGAAAGGAGCTGGCATCTCACTCTCTTTGAATCTTCTTTATCATGCTAAGAGGAGCAGGAAAAAGCAAAAAATTTCAGAATTGCACCTTGCAATGCGGAGAAATTACTGTTTGTGCATTTACAATATTCATTGATTTTTGCCATTGAAAAACATCATGTTATTCATATACCAGAAATGTTTGAAGCTACTGACTGAATGAAAGGAGCTGGCATCTCACTCTCTTTGAATCTTCTTTATCATGCTAAGAGGAGCAGGAAAAAGCAAAAAATTTCAGAATTGCACCTTGCAATGTGGAGAAATTACTGTTTGTGCATTTACAATATTCATTGATTTTTACCATTGAAAAACGTCCAGAAATGATTGAAGCTACTGACTGAATGAAAGTAGCTGGCATCTCACTCTCTTTGAATCTTCTTTATCATGCTAAGAGGAGCAGGAAAAAGCAAAAAATTTCAGACTTGCATCTTGCAATGCGGAGAAATTACTGTTTGTGCATTTACAATATTCATTGATTTTTGCCATTGAAAAACATCATGTTATTCATATACCAGAAATGTTTGAAGCTACTGACTGAATGAAAGGAGCTGGCATCTCACTCTCTTTGAATCTTCTTTATCATGCTAAGAGGAGCAGGAAAAAGCAAAAAATTTCAGAATTGCACCTTGCAATGCGGAGAAATTACTGTTTGTGCATTTACAATATTCATTGATTTTTGCCATTGAAAAATGTCCAGAAATGATTGAAGCTACTGACTGAATGAAAGGAGCTGGCATCTCACTCTCTTTGAATCTTCTTTATCATGCTAAGAGGAGCAGGAAAAAGCAAAAAAATTCAGAATTGCTCCTTGCAATGCGGAGAAATTACTGTTTGTGCATTTACAAAATTCATTGATTTTTGCCATTGAAAAACATCATGTTATTCATATACCAGAAATGATTGAAGCTACTGACTGAAGGAAAGGATCTGGCATCTCACTCTCTTTGAATCTTCTTTGTCATGCTAAGAGGAGCAGGAAAAAGCAAAAAATTTCAGAATTGCACCTTGCAATGCGGAGAAATTACTGTTTGTGCATTTACAATATTCATTGATTTTTGCCATTGAAAAACGTCCAGAAATGATTGAAGCTACTGACTGAATGAAAGGAGCTGGCATCTCACTCTCTTTGAATCTTCTTTATCATGCTAAGAGGAGCAGGAAAAAGCAAAACATTTCAGAATTGCACCTTGCAATGCGGAGAAATTACTGTTTGTGCATTTACAATATTCATTGATTTTTGCGATTGAAAAACATCATGTTATTCATATACCAGAAATGATTGAAGCTACTGACTGAATGAAAGGAGCTGGCATCTCACTCTCTTTGAATCTTCTTTATCATGCTAAGAGGAGCAGGAAAAAGTAAAAAATTTCAGAATTGCACCTTGCAATGCGGAGAAATTACTGTTTGTGCATTTACAATATTCAATGATTTTTGCCATTGAAAAACGTCCAGAAATGATTGAAGCTACTGACTGAATGAAAGGAGCTGGCATCTCACTCTCTTTGAATCTTCTTTATCATGCTAAGAGGAGCAGGAAAAAGCAAAAAATTTCAGAATTGCACCTTGCAATGCGGAGAAATTACTGTTTGTGCATTTACAATATTCATTGATTTTTGCCATTGAAAAACGTCCAGAAATGATTGAAGCTACTGACTGAATGAAAGGAGCTGGCATCTCACTCTCTTTGAATCTTCTTTATCATGCTAAGAGGAGCAGGAAAAAGCAAAAAATTTCAGAATTGCACCTTGCAATGCGGAGAAATTACTGTTTGTGCATTTACAATATTCATTGATTTTTGCCATTGAAAAACATGTTATTCATATACCAGAAATGTTTGAAGCTACTGACTGAATGAAAGGAGCTGGCACCTCACTCTCTTTGAATCTTCTTTATCATGCTAAGAGGAGCGGGAAAAAGCAAAAAATTTCAGAATTGCACCTAGCAATGCGGAAAAATTACTGTTTGTGCATTTACAATATTCATTGATTTTTGCCATTGAAAAACGTCCAGAAATGATTGAAGGTACTGACTGAATGAAAGGAGCTGGCATCTCACTCTCTTTGAATCTTCTTTATCATGCTAAGAGGAGCAGGAAAAAGCAAAAAATTTCAGAATTGCACCTTGCAATGCGGAGAAATTACTGTTTGTGCATTTACAATATTCATTGATTTTTGCCATTGAAAAACGTCCAGAAATGATTGAAGCTACTGACTGAATGAAAGGAGCTGGCATCTCACTCTCTTTAATCTTCTTTATCATGCTAAGAGGAGCAGGAAAAAGCAAAAAATTTCAGAATTGCACCTTGCAATGCGGAGAAATTACAGTTTGTGCATTTACAATATTCATTGATTTTTGCCATTGAAAAACATCCAGAAATGATTGAAGCTACTGACTGAATGAAAGGAGCTGGCATCTCACTCTCTTTGAATCTTCTTTATCATGCTAAGAGGAGCAGGAAAAAGCAAAAAATTTCAGAATTGCACCTTGCAATGCGGAGAAATTACTGTTTGTGCATTTACAATATTCATTGATTTTTGCCATTGAAAAACATCATGTTATTCATATACCAGAAATGTTTGAAGCTACTGACTGAATGAAAGGAGCTGGCATCTCACTCTCTTTGAATCTTCTTTATCATGCTAAGAGGAGCAGGAAAAAGCAAAAAATTTCAGAATTGCACCTTGCAATGTGGAGAAATTACTGTTTGTGCATTTACAATATTCATTGATTTTTACCATTGAAAAACGTCCAGAAATGATTGAAGCTACTGACTGAATGAAAGTAGCTGGCATCTCACTCTCTTTGAATCTTCTTTATCATGCTAAGAGGAGCAGGAAAAAGCAAAAAATTTCAGACTTGCATCTTGCAATGCGGAGAAATTACTGTTTGTGCATTTACAATATTCATTGATTTTTGCCATTGAAAAACATCATGTTATTCATATACCAGAAATGTTTGAAGCTACTGACTGAATGAAAGGAGCTGGCATCTCACTCTCTTTGAATCTTCTTTATCATGCTAAGAGGAGCAGGAAAAAGCAAAAAATTTCAGAATTGCACCTTGCAATGCGGAGAAATTACTGTTTGTGCATTTACAATATTCATTGATTTTTGCCATTGAAAAACATCATGTTATTCATATACCAGAAATGTTTGAAGCTACTGACTGAATGAAAGGAGCTGGCATCTCAATCTCTTTGAATCTTCTTTATCATGCTAAGAGGAGCAGGATAAAGCAAAAAATTTCAGAATTGCACCTTGCAATGTGGAGAAATTACTGTTTGTGCATTTACAATATTCATTGATTTTTACCATTGAAAAACGTCCAGAAATGATTGAAGCTACTGACTGAATGAAAGTAGCTGGCATCTCACTCTCTTTGAATCTTCTTTATCATGCTAAGAGGAGCAGGAAAAAGCAAAAAATTTCAGACTTGCACCCTGCAATGCGGAGAAATTACTGTTTGTGCATATACAATATTCATTGATTTTTGCCATTGAAAAACATCATGTTATTCATATACCAGAAATGTTTGAAGCTACTGACTGAATGAAAGGAGCTGGCATCTCACTCTCTTTGAATCTTCTTTATCATGCTAAGAGGAGCAGGAAAAAGCAAAAAATTTCAGACTTGCACCTTGCAATGCGGAGAAATTACTGTTTGTGCATTTACAATATTCATTGATTTTTGCCATTGAAAAACGTCCAGAAATGATTGAAGGTACTGACTGAATGAAAGGAGCTGGCATCTCACTCTCTTTGAATCTTCTTTATCATTCTAAGAGGAGCAGGAAAAAGCAAAAAATTTCAGAATTGCACCTTGCAATGCGGAGAAATTACTGTTTGTGCATTTACAATATTCATTGATTTTTGCCATTGAAAAACGTCCAGAAATGATTGAAGCTACTGACTCAATGAATGGAGCTGGCATCTCACTCTCTTTGAATCTTCTTTATCATGCTAAGAGGAGCAGGAAAAAGCAAAACATTTCAGAATTGCACCTTGCAATGCGGAGAAATTACTGTTTGTGCATTTACAATATTCATTGATTTTTGCGATTGAAAAACATCATGTTATTCATATACCAGAAATGATTGAAGCTACTGACTGAATGAAAGGAGCTGGCATCTCACTCTCTTTGAATCTTCTTTATCATGCTAAGAGGAGCAGGAAAAAGTAAAAAATTTCAGAATTGCACCTTGCAATGCGGAGAAATTACTGTTTGTGCATTTACAATATTCAATGATTTTTGCCATTGAAAAACGTCCAGAAATGATTGAAGCTACTGACTGAATGAAAGGAGCTGGCATCTCACTCTCTTTGAATCTTCTTTATCATGCTAAGAGGAGCAGGAAAAAGCAAAAAATTTCAGAATTGCACCTTGCAATGCGGAGAAATTACTGTTTGTGCATTTACAATATTCATTGATTTTTGCCATTGAAAAACGTCCAGAAATGATTGAAGCTACTGACTGAATGAAAGGAGCTGGCATCTCACTCTCTTTGAATCTTCTTTATCATGCTAAGAGGAGCAGGAAAAAGCAAAAAATTTCAGAATTGCACCTTGCAATGCGGAGAAATTACTGTTTGTGCATTTACAATATTCATTGATTTTTGCCATTGAAAAACATGTTATTCATATACCAGAAATGTTTGAAGCTACTGACTGAATGAAAGGAGCTGGCACCTCACTCTCTTTGAATCTTCTTTATCATGCTAAGAGGAGCGGGAAAAAGCAAAAAATTTCAGAATTGCACCTAGCAATGCGGAAAAATTACTGTTTGTGCATTTACAATATTCATTGATTTTTGCCATTGAAAAACGTCCAGAAATGATTGAAGGTACTGACTGAATGAAAGGAGCTGGCATCTCACTCTCTTTGAATCTTCTTTATCATGCTAAGAGAAGCAGGAAAAAGCAAAAAATTTCAGAATTGCACCTTGCAATGCGGAGAAATTACTGTTTGTGCATTTACAATATTCATTGATTTTTGCCATTGAAAAACGTCCAGAAATGATTGAAGCTACTGACTGAATGAAAGGAGCTGGCATCTCACTCTCTTTGAATCTTCTTTATCATGCTAAGAGGAGCAGGAAAAAGCAAAAAATTTCAGAATTGCACCTTGCAATGCGGAGAAATTACAGTTTGTGCATTTACAATATTCATTGATTTTTGCCATTGAAAAACATCCAGAAATGATTGAAGCTACTGACTGAATGAAAGGAGCTGGCATCTCACTCTCTTTGAATCTTCTTTATCATGCTAAGAGGAGCAGGAAAAAGCAAAAAATTTCAGAATTGCACCTTGCAATGCGGAGAAATTACTGTTTGTGCATTTACAATATTCATTGATTTTTGCCATTGAAAAACATCATGTTATTCATATACCAGAAATGTTTGAAGCTACTGACTGAATGAAAGGAGCTGGCATCTCACTCTCTTTGAATCTTCTTTATCATGCTAAGAGGAGCAGGAAAAAGCAAAAAATTTCAGAATTGCACCTTGCAATGTGGAGAAATTACTGTTTGTGCATTTACAATATTCATTGATTTTTACCATTGAAAAACGTCCAGAAATGATTGAAGCTACTGACTGAATGAAAGTAGCTGGCATCTCACTCTCTTTGAATCTTCTTTATCATGCTAAGAGGAGCAGGAAAAAGCAAAAAATTTCAGACTTGCATCTTGCAATGCGGAGAAATTACTGTTTGTGCATTTACAATATTCATTGATTTTTGCCATTGAAAAACATCATGTTATTCATATACCAGAAATGTTTGAAGCTACTGACTGAATGAAAGGAGCTGGCATCTCACTCTCTTTGAATCTTCTTTATCATGCTAAGAGGAGCAGGAAAAAGCAAAAAATTTCAGAATTGCACCTTGCAATGCGGAGAAATTACTGTTTGTGCATTTACAATATTCATTGATTTTTGCCTTTGAAAAACATCATGTTATTCATATACCAGAAATGTTTGAAGCTACTGACTGAATGAAAGGAGCTGGCATCTCAATCTCTTTGAATCTTCTTTATCATGCTAAGAGGAGCAGGATAAAGCAAAAAATTTCAGAATTGCACCTTGCAATGTGGAGAAATTACTGTTTGTGCATTTACAATATTCATTGATTTTTACCATTGAAAAACGTCCAGAAATGATTGAAGCTACTGACTGAATGAAAGTAGCTGGCATCTCACTCTCTTTGAATCTTCTTTATCATGCTAAGAGGAGCAGGAAAAAGCAAAAAATTTCAGACTTGCACCCTGCTATGCGGAGAAATTACTGTTTGTGCATTTACAATATTCATTGATTTTTGCCATTGAAAAACATCATGTTATTCAAATACCAGAAATGTTTGAAGCTACTGACTGAATGAAAGGAGCTGGCATCTCACTCTCTTTGAATCTTCTTTATCATGCTAAGAGGAGCAGGAAAAAGCAAAAAATTTCAGACTTGCACCTTGCAATGCGGAGAAATTACTGTTTGTGCATTTACAATATTCATTGATTTTTGCCATTGAAAAACATCATGTTATTCATATACCAAAAATGTTTGAAGCTACTGACTGAATGAAAGGAACTGGCATCTCACTCTCTTTGAATCTTCTTTATCATGCTAAGAGGAGCAGGAAAAAGCAAAAAATTTCAGAATTGCACCTTGCAATGCGGAGAAATTACTGTTTGTGCATTTACAATATTCATTGATTTTTGCCATTGAAAAACGTCCAGAAATGATTGAAGGTACTGACTGAATGAAAGGAGCTGGCATCTCACTCTCTTTGAATCTTCTTTATCATTCTAAGAGGAGCAGGAAAAAGCAAAAAATTTCAGAATTGCACCTTGCAATGCGGAGAAATTACTGTTTGTGCATTTACAATATTCATTGATTTTTGCCATTGAAAAACGTCCAGAAATGATTGAAGCTACTGACTCAATGAATGGAGCTGGCATCTCACTCTCTTTGAATCTTCTTTATCATGCTAAGAGGAGCAGGAAAAAGCAAAAAATTTCAGAATTGCACCTTGCAATGCGGAGAAATTACAGTTTGTGCATTTACAATATTCATTGATTTTTGCCATTGAAAAACGTCCAGAAATGATTGAAGCTACTGACTGAATGAAAGGAGCTGGCATCTCACTCTCTTTGAATCTTCTTTATCATGCTAAGAGGAGCAGGAAAAAGCAAAAAATTTCAGAATTGCACCTTGCAATGCGGAAAAATTACTGTTTGTGCATTTACAATATTCGTTGATTTTTGCCATTGAAAAACGTCCAGAAATGATTGAAGCTACTGACTGAATGAAAGGAGCTGGCATCTCACTCTCTTTGAATCTTCTTTATCATGCTAAGAGGAGCAGGAAAGAGCAAAAAATTTCAGAATTGCACCTTGCAATGCGGAGAAATTACAGTTTGTGCATTTACAATATTCATTGATTTTTGCCATTGAAAAACGTCCAGAAATGATTGAAGCTACTGACTGAATGAAAGGAGCTGGCATCTCACTCTCTTTGAATCTTCTTTATCATGCTAAGAGGAGCAGGAAAAAGCAAAAAATTTCAGAATTGCACCTTGCAATGCGGAGAAATTACTGTTTGTGCATTTACAATATTCATTGATTTTTGCCATTGAAAAACATGTTATTCATATACCAGAAATGTTTGAAGCTCCTGACTGAATGAAAGGAGCTGGCACCTCACTCTCTTTGAATCTTCTTTATCATGCTAAGAGGAGCAGGAAAAAGCAAAAAATTTCAGAATTGCACCTTGCAATGCGGAGAAATTACTGTTTGTGCATTTACAATATTCATTGATTTTTGCCATTGAAAAACGTCCAGAAATGATTGAAGCTACTGACTGAATGAAAGGAGCTGGCATCTCACTCTCTTTGAATCTTCTTTATCATGCTAAGAGGAGCAGGAAAAAGCAAAAAATTTCAGAATTGCACCTTGCAATGCGGAGAAATTACTGTTTGTGCATTTACAATATTCATTGATTTTTGCCATTGAAAAATGTCCAGAAATGATTGAAGCTACTGACTGAATGAAAGGAGCTGGCATCTCACTCTCTTTGAATCTTCTTTATCATGCTAAGAGGAGCAGGAAAAAGCAAAAAATTTCAGAATTGCACCTTGCAATGCGGAGAAATTACTGTTTGTGCATTTACAATATTCATTGATTTTTGCGATTGAAAAACATCATGTTATTCATATACCAGAAATGATTGAAGCTACTGACTGAATGAAAGGAGCTGGCATCTCATTCTCTTTGAATCTTCTTTATCATGCTAAGAGGAGCAGGAAAAAGTAAAAAATTTCAGAATTGCACCTTGCAATGCGGAGAAATTACTGTTTGTGCATTTACAATATTCAATGATTTTTGCCATTGAAAAACGTCCAGAAATGATTGAAGCTACTGACTGAATGAAAGGAGCTGGCATCTCACTCTGTTTGAATCTTGTTTATCATGCTAAGAGGAGCAGGAAAAAGCAAAAAATTTCAGAATTGCACCTTGCAATGCGGAGAAATTACTGTTTGTGCATTTACAATATTCATTGGTTTTTGCCATTGAAAAACGTCCAGAAATGATTGAAGCTACTGACTGAATGAAAGGAGCTGGCATCTCACTCTCTTTGAATCTTCTTTATCATGCTAAGAGGAGCAGGAAAAAGCCAAAAATTTCAGAATTGCACCTTGCAATGCGGAGAAATTACTGTTTGTGCATTTACAATATTCATTGATTTTTGCTATTGAAAAACATCATGTTATTCATATACCAGAAATGATTGAAGCTACTGACTGAATGAAAGGAGCTGGCATCTCACTCTCTTTGAATCTTCTTTATCATGCTAAGAGGAGCAGGAAAAAGCAAAAAATTTCAGAATTGCACCTTGCAATGCGGAGAAATTGCAGTTTGTGCATTTACAATATTCATTGATTTTTGCCATTGAAAAACGTCCAGAAATGATTGAAGCTACTGACTGAATGAAAGGAGCTGGCATCTCACTCTCTTTGAATCTTCTTTATCATGCTAAGAGGAGCAGGAAAAAGCAAAAAATTTCAGAATTGCACCTTGCAATGCGGAGAAATTACTGTTTGTGCATTTACAATATTCATTGATTTTTGCCATTGAAAAACATCATGTTATTCATATACCAGAAATGATTGAAGCTACTGACTGAATGAAAGGAGCTGGCATCTCACTCTCTTTGAATCTTCTTTATCATGCTAAGAGGAGCAGGAAAAAGCAAAAAATTTCAGAATTGCACCTTGCAATGCGGAGAAATTGCAGTTTGTGCATTTACAATATTCATTGATTTTTGCCATTGAAAAACGTCCAGAAATGATTGAAGCTACTGACTGAATGAAAGGAGCTGGCATCTCACTCTCTTTGAATCTTCTTTATCATGCTAAGAGGAGCAGGAAAAAGCAAAAAATTTCAGAATTGCACCTTGCAATGCGGAGAAATTACTGTTTGTGCATTTACAATATTCATTGATTTTTGCCATTGAAAAACGTCCAGAAATGATTGAAGCTACTGACTGAATGAAAGGAGCTGGCATCTCACTCTCTTTGAATCTTCTTTATCATGCTAAGAGGAGCAGGAAAAAGCAAAAAATTTCAGAATTGCACCTTGCAATGCGGAGAAATTACTGTTTGTGCATTTACAATATTCATTGATTTTTGCCATTGAAAAATGTCCAGAAATGATTGAAGCTACTGACTGAATGAAAGGAGCTGGCATCTCACTCTCTTTGAATCTTCTTTATCATGCTAAGAGGAGCAGGAAAAAGCAAAAAATTTCAGAATTGCGCCTTGCAATGCGGAGAAATTACTGTTTGTGCATTTACAAAATTCATTGATTTTTGCCATTGAAAAACATCATGTTATTCATATACCAGAAATGATTGAAGCTACTGACTGAAGGAAAGGATCTGGCATCTCACTCTCTTTGAATCTTCTTTGTCATGCTAAGAGGAGCAGGAAAAAGCAAAAAATTTCAGAATTGCACCTTGCAATGCGGAGAAATTACTGTTTGTGCATTTACAATATTCATTGATTTTTGCCATTGAAAAACGTCCAGAAATGATTGAAGCTACTGACTGAATGAAAGGAGCTGGCATCTCACTCTCTTTGAATCTTCTTTATCATGCTAAGAGGAGCAGGAAAAAGCAAAACATTTCAGAATTGCACCTTGCAATGCGGAGAAATTACTGTTTGTGCATTTACAATATTCATTGATTTTTGCGATTGAAAAACATCATGTTATTCATATACCAGAAATGATTGAAGCTACTGACTGAATGAAAGGAGCTGGCATCTCACTCTCTTTGAATCTTCTTTATCATGCTAAGAGGAGCAGGAAAAAGTAAAAAATTTCAGAATTGCACCTTGCAATGCGGAGAAATTACTGTTTGTGCATTTACAATATTCAATGATTTTTGCCATTGAAAAACGTCCAGAAATGATTGAAGCTACTGACTGAATGAAAGGAGCTGGCATCTCACTCTCTTTGAATCTTCTTTATCATGCTAAGAGGAGCAGGAAAAAGCAAAAAATTTCAGAATTGCACCTTGCAATGCGGAGAAATTACTGTTTGTGCATTTACAATATTCATTGATTTTTGCCATTGAAAAACGTCCAGAAATGATTGAAGCTACTGACTGAATGAAAGGAGCTGGCATCTCACTCTCTTTGAATCTTCTTTATCATGCTAAGAGGAGCAGGAAAAAGCAAAAAATTTCAGAATTGCACCTTGCAATGCGGAGAAATTACTGTTTGTGCATTTACAATATTCATTGATTTTTGCCATTGAAAAATGTCCAGAAATGATTGAAGCTACTGACTGAATGAAAGGAGCTGGCATCTCACTCTCTTTGAATCTTCTTTATCATGCTAAGAGGAGCAGGAAAAAGCAAAAAATTTCAGAATTGCGCCTTGCAATGCGGAGAAATTACTGTTTGTGCATTTACAAAATTCATTGATTTTTGCCATTGAAAAACATCATGTTATTCATATACCAGAAATGATTGAAGCTACTGACTGAAGGAAAGGATCTGGCATCTCACTCTCTTTGAATCTTCTTTGTCATGCTAAGAGGAGCAGGAAAAAGCAAAAAATTTCAGAATTGCACCTTGCAATGCGGAGAAATTACTGTTTGTGCATTTACAATATTCATTGATTTTTGCCATTGAAAAACGTCCAGAAATGATTGAAGCTACTGACTGAATGAAAGGAGCTGGCATCTCACTCTCTTTGAATCTTCTTTATCATGCTAAGAGGAGCAGGAAAAAGCAAAACATTTCAGAATTGCACCTTGCAATGCGGAGAAATTACTGTTTGTGCATTTACAATATTCATTGATTTTTGCGATTGAAAAACATCATGTTATTCATATACCAGAAATGATTGAAGCTACTGACTGAATGAAAGGAGCTGGCATCTCACTCTCTTTGAATCTTCTTTATCATGCTAAGAGGAGCAGGAAAAAGTAAAAAATTTCAGAATTTCACCTTGCAATGCGGAGAAATTACTGTTTGTGCATTTACAATATTCAATGATTTTTGCCATTGAAAAACGTCCAGAAATGATTGAAGCTACTGACTGAATGAAAGGAGCTGGCATCTCACTCTCTTTGAATCTTCTTTATCATGCTAAGAGGAGCAGGAAAAAGCAAAAAATTTCAGAATTGCACCTTGCAATGCGGAGAAATTACTGTTTGTGCATTTACAATATTCATTGATTTTTGCCATTGAAAAACATCATGTTATTCATATACCAGGAATGATTGAAGCTACTGACTGAATGAAAGGAGCTGGCATCTCTCTCTCTTTGAATCTTCTTTATCATGCTAAGAGGAGCAGGAAAAAGCAAAAAATTTCAGAATTGCACCTTGCAATGCGGAGAAATTGCAGTTTGTGCATTTACAATATTCATTGATTTTTGCCATTGAAAAACGTCCAGAAATGATTGAAGCTACTGACTGAATGAAAGGAGCTGGCATCTCACTCTCTTTGAATCTTCTTTATCATGCTAAGAGGAGCAGGAAAAAGCAAAAAATTTCAGAATTGCACCTTGCAATGCGGAGAAATTACTGTTTGTGCATTTACAATATTCATTGATTTTTGCCATTGAAAAACGTCCAGAAATGATTGAAGCTACTGACTGAATGAAAGGAGCTGGCATCTCACTCTCTTTGAATCTTCTTTATCATGCTAAGAGGAGCAGGAAAAAGCAAAAAATTTCAGAATTGCACCTTGCAATGCGGAGAAATTACTGTTTGTGCATTTACAATATTCATTGATTTTTGCCATTGAAAAATGTCCAGAAATGATTGAAGCTACTGACTGAATGAAAGGAGCTGGCATCTCACTCTCTTTGAATCTTCTTTATCATGCTAAGAGGAGCAGGAAAAAGCAAAAAATTTCAGAATTGCGCCTTGCAATGCGGAGAAATTACTGTTTGTGCATTTACAAAATTCATTGATTTTTGCCATTGAAAAACATCATGTTATTCATATACCAGAAATGATTGAAGCTACTGACTGAAGGAAAGGATCTGGCATCTCACTCTCTTTGAATCTTCTTTGTCATGCTAAGAGGAGCAGGAAAAAGCAAAAAATTTCAGAATTGCACCTTGCAATGCGGAGAAATTACTGTTTGTGCATTTACAATATTCATTGATTTTTGCCATTGAAAAACGTCCAGAAATGATTGAAGCTACTGACTGAATGAAAGGAGCTGGCATCTCACTCTCTTTGAATCTTCTTTATCATGCTAAGAGGAGCAGGAAAAAGCAAAACATTTCAGAATTGCACCTTGCAATGCGGAGAAATTACTGTTTGTGCATTTACAATATTCATTGATTTTTGCGATTGAAAAACATCATGTTATTCATATACCAGAAATGATTGAAGCTACTGACTGAATGAAAGGAGCTGGCATCTCACTCTCTTTGAATCTTCTTTATCATGCTAAGAGGAGCAGGAAAAAGTAAAAAATTTCAGAATTGCACCTTGCAATGCGGAGAAATTACTGTTTGTGCATTTACAATATTCAATGATTTTTGCCATTGAAAAACGTCCAGAAATGATTGAAGCTACTGACTGAATGAAAGGAGCTGGCATCTCACTCTCTTTGAATCTTCTTTATCATGCTAAGAGGAGCAGGAAAAAGCAAAAAATTTCAGAATTGCACCTTGCAATGCGGAGAAATTACTGTTTGTGCATTTACAATATTCATTGATTTTTGCCATTGAAAAACGTCCAGAAATGATTGAAGCTACTGACTGAATGAAAGGAGCTGGCATCTCACTCTCTTTGAATCTTCTTTATCATGCTAAGAGGAGCAGGAAAAAGCAAAAAATTTCAGAATTGCACCTTGCAATGCGGAGAAATTACTGTTTGTGCATTTACAATATTCATTGATTTTTGCCATTGAAAAATGTCCAGAAATGATTGAAGCTACTGACTGAATGAAAGGAGCTGGCATCTCACTCTCTTTGAATCTTCTTTATCATGCTAAGAGGAGCAGGAAAAAGCAAAAAATTTCAGAATTGCGCCTTGCAATGCGGAGAAATTACTGTTTGTGCATTTACAAAATTCATTGATTTTTGCCATTGAAAAACATCATGTTATTCATATACCAGAAATGATTGAAGCTACTGACTGAAGGAAAGGATCTGGCATCTCACTCTCTTTGAATCTTCTTTGTCATGCTAAGAGGAGCAGGAAAAAGCAAAAAATTTCAGAATTGCACCTTGCAATGCGGAGAAATTACTGTTTGTGCATTTACAATATTCATTGATTTTTGCCATTGAAAAACGTCCAGAAATGATTGAAGCTACTGACTTAATGAAAGGAGCTGGCATCTCACTCTCTTTGAATCTTCTTTATCATGCTAAGAGGAGCAGGAAAAAGCAAAACATTTCAGAATTGCACCTTGCAATGCGGAGAAATTACTGTTTGTGCATTTACAATATTCATTGATTTTTGCGATTGAAAAACATCATGTTATTCATATACCAGAAATGATTGAAGCTACTGACTGAATGAAAGGAGCTGGCATCTCACTCTCTTTGAATCTTCTTTATCATGCTAAGAGGAGCAGGAAAAAGTAAAAAATTTCAGAATTGCACCTTGCAATGCGGAGAAATTACTGTTTGTGCATTTACAATATTCAATGATTTTTGCCATTGAAAAACGTCCAGAAATGATTGAAGCTACTGACTGAATGAAAGGAGCTGGCATCTCACTCTCTTTGAATCTTCTTTATCATGCTAAGAGGAGCAGGAAAAAGCAAAAAATTTCAGAATTGCACCTTGCAATGCGGAGAAATTACTGTTTGTGCATTTACAATATTCATTGATTTTTGCCATTGAAAAACGTCCAGAAATGATTGAAGCTACTGACTGAATGAAAGGAGCTGGCATCTCACTCTCTTTGAATCTTCTTTATCATGCTAAGAGGAGCAGGAAAAAGCAAAAAATTTCAGAATTGCACCTTGCAATGCGGAGAAATTACTGTTTGTGCATTTACAATATTCATTGATTTTTGCCATTGAAAAACATCATGTTATTCATATACCAGAAATGATTGAAGCTACTGACTGAATGAAAGGAGCTGGCATCTCACTCTCTTTGAATCTTCTTTATCATGCTAAGAAGAGCAGGAAAAAGCAAAAAATTTCAGAATTGCACCTTGCAATGCGGAGAAATTACTGTTTGTGCATTTACAATATTCAATGATTTTTGCCATTGAAAAACGTCCAGAAATGATTGAAGCTACTGACTGAATGAAAGGAGCTGGCATCTCACTCTCTTTGAATCTTGTTTATCATGCTAAGAGGAGCAGGAAAAAGCAAAAAATTTCAGAATTGCACCTTGCAATGCGGAGAAATTACTGTTTGTGCATTTACAATATTCATTGATTTTTGCCATTGAAAAACGTCCAGAAATGATTGAAGCTACTGACTGAATGAAAGGAGCTGGCATCTCACTCTCTTTGAATCTTCTTTATCATGCTAAGAGGAGCAGGAAAAAGCAAAAAATTTCAGAATTGCACCTTGCAATGCGGAGAAATTACTGTTTGTGCATTTACAATATTCATTGATTTTTGCTATTGAAAAACATCATGTTATTCATATACCAGAAATGATTGAAGCTACTGACTGAATGAAAGGAGCTGGCATCTCACTCTCTTTGAATCTTCTTTATCATGCTAAGAGGAGCAGGAAAAAGCAAAAAATTTCAGAATTGCACCTTGCAATGCGGAGAAATTATAGTTTGTGCATTTACAATATTCATTGATTTTTGCCATTGAAAAACGTCCAGAAATGATTGAAGCTACTGACTGAATGAAAGGAGCTGGCATCTCACTCTCTTTGAATCTTCTTTATCATGCTAAGAGGAGCAGGAAAAAGCAAAAAATTTCAGAATTGCACCTTGCAATGCGGAGAAATTACTGTTTGTGCATTTACAATATTCATTGATTTTTGCCATTGAAAAACGTCCAGAAATGATTGAAGCTACTGACTGAATGAAAGGAGCTGGCATCTCACTCTCTTTGAATCTTCTTTATCATGCTAAGAGGAGCAGGAAAAAGCAAAAAATTTCAGAATTGCACCTTGCAATGCGGAGAAATTACTGTTTGTGCATTTACAATATTCATTGATTTTTGCTATTGAAAAACATCATGTTATTCATATACCAGAAATGATTGAAGCTACTGACTGAATGAAAGGAGCTGGCATCTCACTCTCTTTGAATCTTCTTTATCATGCTAAGAGGAGCAGGAAAAAGCAAAAAATTTCAGAATTGCACCTTGCAATGCGGAGAAATTACAGTTTGTGCATTTACAATATTCATTGATTTTTGCCATTGAAAAGCGTCCAGAAATGATTGAAGCTACTGACTGAATGAAAGGAGCTGGCATCTCACTCTCTTTGAATCTTCTTTATCATGCTAAGAGGAGCAGGAAAAAGCAAAAAATTTCAGAATTGCACCTTGCAATGCGGAGAAATTACTGTTTGTGCATTTACAATATTCATTGATTTTTGCCATTGAAAAATGTCCAGAAATGATTGAAGCTACTGACTGAATGAAAGGAGCTGGCATCTCACTCTCTTTGAATCTTCTTTATCATGCTAAGAGGAGCAGGAAAAAGCAAAAAATTTCAGAATTGCGCCTTGCAATGCGGAGAAATTACTGTTTGTGCATTTACAAAATTCATTTATTTTTGCCATTGAAAAACATCATGTTATTCATATACCAGAAATGATTGAAGCTACTGACTGAAGGAAAGGAGCTGGCATCTCACTCTCTTTGAATCTTCTTTATCATGCTAAGAGGAGCAGGAAAAAGCAAAAAATTTCAGAATTGCACCTTGCAATGCGGAGAAATTACTGTTTGTGCATTTACAATATTCATTGATTTTTGCCATTGAAAAACGTCCAGAAATGATTGAAGCTACTGACTGAATGAAAGGAGCTGGCATCTCACTCTCTTTGAATCTTCTTTATCATGCTAAGAGGAGCAGGAAAAAGCAAAAAATTTCAGAATTGCACCTTGCAATGCGGAGAAATTACTGTTTGTGCATTTACAATATTCATTGATTTTTGCGATTGAAAAACATCATGTTATTCATATACCAGAAATGATTGAAGCTACTGACTGAATGAAAGGAGCTGGCATCTCATTCTCTTTGAATCTTCTTTATCATGCTAAGAGGAGCAGGAAAAAGTAAAAAATTTCAGAATTGCACCTTGCAATGCGGAGAAATTACTGTTTGTGCATTTACAATATTCAATGATTTTTGCCATTGAAAAACGTCCAGAAATGATTGAAGCTACTGACTGAATGAAAGGAGCTGGCATCTCACTCTCTTTGAATCTTGTTTATCATGCTAAGAGGAGCAGGAAAAAGCAAAAAATTTCAGAATTGCACCTTGCAATGCGGAGAAATTACTGTTTGTGCATTTACAATATTCATTGATTTTTGCCATTGAAAAACGTCCAGAAATGATTGAAGCTACTGACTGAATGAAAGGAGCTGGCATCTCACTCTCTTTGAATCTTCTTTATCATGCTAAGAGGAGCAGGAAAAAGCCAAAAATTTCAGAATTGCACCTTGCAATGCGGAGAAATTACTGTTTGTGCATTTACAATATTCATTGATTTTTGCTATTGAAAAACATCATGTTATTCATATACCAGAAATGATTGAAGCTACTGACTGAATGAAAGGAGCTGGCATCTCACTCTCTTTGAATCTTCTTTATCATGCTAAGAGGAGCAGGAAAAAGCAAAAAATTTCAGAATTGCACCTTGCAATGCGGAGAAATTGCAGTTTGTGCATTTACAATATTCATTGATTTTTGCCATTGAAAAACGTCCAGAAATGATTGAAGCTACTGACTGAAGGAAAGGAGCTGGCATCTCACTCTCTTTGAATCTTCTTTATCATGCTAAGAGGAGCAGGAAAAAGCAAAAAATTTCAGAATTGCACCTTGCAATGCGGAGAAATTACTGTTTGTGCATTTACAATATTCATTGATTTTTGCCATTGAAAAACATCATGTTATTCATATACCAGAAATGATTGAAGCTACTGACTGAATGAAAGGAGCTGGCATCTCACTCTCTTTGATTCTTCTTTATCATGCTAAGAGGAGCAGGAAAAAGCAAAAAATTTCAGAATTGCACCTTGCAATGCGGAGAAATGGCAGTTTGTGCATTTACAATATTCATTGATTTTTGCCATTGAAAAATGTCCAGAAATGATTGAAGCTACTGACTGAATGAAAGGAGCTGGCATCTCACTCTCTTTGAATCTTCTTTATCATGCTAAGAGGAGCAGGAAAAAGCAAAAAATTTCAGAATTGCACCTTGCAATGCGGAGAAATTACTGTTTGTGCATTTACAATATTCATTGATTTTTGCCATTGAAAAACGTCCAGAAATGATTGAAGCTACTGACTGAATGAAAGGAGCTGGCATCTCACTCTCTTTGAATCTTCTTTATCATGCTAAGAGGAGCAGGAAAAAGCAAAAAATTTCAGAATTGCGCCTTGCAATGCGGAGAAATTACTGTTTGTGCATTTACAAAATTCATTGATTTTTGCCATTGAAAAACATCATGTTATTCATATACCAGAAATGATTGAAGCTACTGACTGAAGGAAAGGATCTGGCATCTCACTCTCTTTGAATCTTCTTTGTCATGCTAAGAGGAGCAGGAAAAAGCAAAAAATTTCAGAATTGCACCTTGCAATGCGGAGAAATTACTGTTTGTGCATTTACAATATTCATTGATTTTTGCCATTGAAAAACGTCCAGAAATGATTGAAGCTACTGACTGAATGAAAGGAGCTGGCATCTCACTCTCTTTGAATCTTCTTTATCATGCTAAGAGGAGCAGGAAAAAGCAAAAAATTTCAGAATTGCACCTTGCAATGCGGAGAAATTGCAGTTTGTGCATTTACAATATTCATTGATTTTTGCCATTGAAAAACGTCCAGAAATGATTGAAGCTACTGACTGAAGGAAAGGAGCTGGCATCTCACTCTCTTTGAATCTTCTTTATCATGCTAAGAGGAGCAGGAAAAAGCAAAAAATTTCAGAATTGCACCTTGCAATGCGGAGAAATTACTGTTTGTGCATTTACAATATTCATTGATTTTTGCCATTGAAAAACATCATGTTATTCATATACCAGAAATGATTGAAGCTACTGACTGAATGAAAGGAGCTGGCATCTCACTCTCTTTGATTCTTCTTTATCATGCTAAGAGGAGCAGGAAAAAGCAAAAAATTTCAGAATTGCACCTTGCAATGCGGAGAAATGGCAGTTTGTGCATTTACAATATTCATTGATTTTTGCCATTGAAAAATGTCCAGAAATGATTGAAGCTACTGACTGAATGAAAGGAGCTGGCATCTCACTCTCTTTGAATCTTCTTTATCATGCTAAGAGGAGCAGGAAAAAGCAAAAAATTTCAGAATTGCACCTTGCAATGCGGAGAAATTACTGTTTGTGCATTTACAATATTCATTGATTTTTGCCATTGAAAAACGTCCAGAAATGATTGAAGCTACTGACTGAATGAAAGGAGCTGGCATCTCACTCTCTTTGAATCTTCTTTATCATGCTAAGAGGAGCAGGAAAAAGCAAAAAATTTCAGAATTGCGCCTTGCAATGCGGAGAAATTACTGTTTGTGCATTTACAAAATTCATTGATTTTTGCCATTGAAAAACATCATGTTATTCATATACCAGAAATGATTGAAGCTACTGACTGAAGGAAAGGATCTGGCATCTCACTCTCTTTGAATCTTCTTTGTCATGCTAAGAGGAGCAGGAAAAAGCAAAAAATTTCAGAATTGCACCTTGCAATGCGGAGAAATTACTGTTTGTGCATTTACAATATTCATTGATTTTTGCCATTGAAAAACGTCCAGAAATGATTGAAGCTACTGACTGAATGAAAGGAGCTGGCATCTCACTCTCTTTGAATCTTCTTTATCATGCTAAGAGGAGCAGGAAAAAGCAAAACATTTCAGAATTGCACCTTGCAATGCGGAGAAATTACTGTTTGTGCATTTACAATATTCATTGATTTTTGCGATTGAAAAACATCATGTTATTCATATACCAGAAATGATTGAAGCTACTGACTGAATGAAAGGAGCTGGCATCTCACTCTCTTTGAATCTTCTTTATCATGCTAAGAGGAGCAGGAAAAAGTAAAAAATTTCAGAATTGCACCTTGCAATGCGGAGAAATTACTGTTTGTGCATTTACAATATTCAATGATTTTTGCCATTGAAAAACGTCCAGAAATGATTGAAGCTACTGACTGAATGAAAGGAGCTGGCATCTCACTCTCTTTGAATCTTCTTTATCATGCTAAGAGGAGCAGGAAAAAGCCAAAAATTTCAGAATTGCACCTTGCAATGCGGAGAAATTACTGTTTGTGCATTTACAATATTCATTGATTTTTGCTATTGAAAAACATCATGTTATTCATATACCAGAAATGATTGAAGCTACTGACTGAATGAAAGGAGCTGGCATCTCACTCTCTTTGAATCTTCTTTATCATGCTAAGAGGAGCAGGAAAAAGCAAAAAATTTCAGAATTGCACCTTGCAATGCGGAGAAATTGCAGTTTGTGCATTTACAATATTCATTGATTTTTGCCATTGAAAAACGTCCAGAAATGATTGAAGCTACTGACTGAAGGAAAGGAGCTGGCATCTCACTCTCTTTGAATCTTCTTTATCATGCTAAGAGGAGCAGGAAAAAGCAAAAAATTTCAGAATTGCACCTTGCAATGCGGAGAAATTACTGTTTGTGCATTTACAATATTCATTGATTTTTGCCATTGAAAAACATCATGTTATTCATATACCAGAAATGATTGAAGCTACTGACTGAATGAAAGGAGCTGGCATCTCACTCTCTTTGAATCTTCTTTATCATGCTAAGAGGAGCAGGAAAAAGCAAAAAATTTCAGAATTGCACCTTGCAATGCGGAGAAATTACTGTTTGTGCATTTACAATATTCATTGATTTTTGCCATTGAAAAACGTCCAGAAATGATTGAAGCTACTGACTGAATGAAAGGAGCTGGCATCTCACTCTCTTTGAATCTTCTTTATCATGCTAAGAGGAGCAGGAAAAAGCAAAAAATTTCAGAATTGCCCTTGCAATGCGGAGAAATTACTGTTTGTGCATTTACAATATTCATTGATTTTTGCCATTGAAAAATGTCCAGAAATGATTGAAGCTACTGACTGAATGAAAGGAGCTGGCATCTCACTCTCTTTGAATCTTCTTTATCATGCTAAGAGGAGCAGGAAAAAGCAAAAAATTTCAGAATTGCGCCTTGCAATGCGGAGAAATTACTGTTTGTGCATTTACAAAATTCATTGATTTTTGCCATTGAAAAACATCATGTTATTCATATACCAGAAATGATTGAAGCTACTGACTGAAGGAAAGGATCTGGCATCTCACTCTCTTTGAATCTTCTTTGTCATGCTAAGAGGAGCAGGAAAAAGCAAAAAATTTCAGAATTGCACCTTGCAATGCGGAGAAATTACTGTTTGTGCATTTACAATATTCATTGATTTTTGCCATTGAAAAACGTCCAGAAATGATTGAAGCTACTGACTGAATGAAAGGAGCTGGCATCTCACTCTCTTTGAATCTTCTTTATCATGCTAAGAGGAGCAGGAAAAAGCAAAACATTTCAGAATTGCACCTTGCAATGCGGAGAAATTACTGTTTGTGCATTTACAATATTCATTGATTTTTGCGATTGAAAAACATCATGTTATTCATATACCAGAAATGATTGAAGCTACTGACTGAATGAAAGGAGCTGGCATCTCACGCTCTTTGAATCTTCTTTATCATGCTAAGAGGAGCAGGAAAAAGTAAAAAATTTCAGAATTGCACCTTGCAATGCGGAGAAATTACTGTTTGTGCATTTACAATATTCAATGATTTTTGCCATTGAAAAACGTCCAGAAATGATTGAAGCTACTGACTGAATGAAAGGAGCTGGCATCTCACTCTCTTTGAATCTTCTTTATCATGCTAAGAGGAGCAGGAAAAAGCAAAAAATTTCAGAATTGCACCTTGCAATGCGGAGAAATTACTGTTTGTGCATTTACAATATTCATTGATTTTTGCCATTGAAAAACGTCCAGAAATGATTGAAGCTACTGACTGAATGAAAGGAGCTGGCATCTCACTCTCTTTGAATCTTCTTTATCATGCTAAGAGGAGCAGGAAAAAGCAAAAAATTTCAGAATTGCACCTTGCAATGCGGAGAAATTACTGTTTGTGCATTTACAATATTCATTGATTTTTGCCATTGAAAAATGTCCAGAAATGATTGAAGCTACTGACTGAATGAAAGGAGCTGGCATCTCACTCTCTTTGAATCTTCTTTATCATGCTAAGAGGAGCAGGAAAAAGCAAAAAATTTCAGAATTGCGCCTTGCAATGCGGAGAAATTACTGTTTGTGCATTTACAAAATTCATTGATTTTTGCCATTGAAAAACATCATGTTATTCATATACCAGAAATGATTGAAGCTACTGACTGAAGGAAAGGATCTGGCATCTCACTCTCTTTGAATCTTCTTTGTCATGCTAAGAGGAGCAGGAAAAAGCAAAAAATTTCAGAATTGCACCTTGCAATGCGGAGAAATTACTGTTTGTGCATTTACAATATTCATTGATTTTTGCCATTGAAAAACGTCCAGAAATGATTGAAGCTACTGACTGAATGAAAGGAGCTGGCATCTCACTCTCTTTGAATCTTCTTTATCATGCTAAGAGGAGCAGGAAAAAGCAAAACATTTCAGAATTGCACCTTGCAATGCGGAGAAATTACTGTTTGTGCATTTACAATATTCATTGATTTTTGCGATTGAAAAACATCATGTTATTCATATACCAGAAATGATTGAAGCTACTGACTGAATGAAAGGAGCTGGCATCTCACTCTCTTTGAATCTTCTTTATCATGCTAAGAGGAGCAGGAAAAAGTAAAAAATTTCAGAATTGCACCTTGCAATGCGGAGAAATTACTGTTTGTGCATTTACAATATTCAATGATTTTTGCCATTGAAAAACGTCCAGAAATGATTGAAGCTACTGACTGAATGAAAGGAGCTGGCATCTCACTCTCTTTGAATCTTCTTTATCATGCTAAGAGGAGCAGGAAAAAGCAAAAAATTTCAGAATTGCACCTTGCAATGCGGAGAAATTACTGTTTGTGCATTTACAATATTCATTGATTTTTGCCATTGAAAAACATCATGTTATTCATATACCAGAAATGATTGAAGCTACTGACTGAATGAAAGGAGCTGGCATCTCACTCTCTTTGAATCTTCTTTATCATGCTAAGAGGAGCAGGAAAAAGCAAAAAATTTCAGAATTGCACCTTGCAATGCGGAGAAATTGCAGTTTGTGCATTTACAATATTCATTGATTTTTGCCATTGAAAAACGTCCAGAAATGATTGAAGCTACTGAATGAATGAAAGGAGCTGGCATCTCACTCTCTTTGAATCTTCTTTATCATGCTAAGAGGAGCAGGAAAAAGCAAAAAATTTCAGAATTGCACCTTGCAATGCGGAGAAATTACTGTTTGTGCATTTACAATATTCATTGATTTTTGCCATTGAAAAACGTCCAGAAATGATTGAAGCTACTGACTGAATGAAAGGAGCTGGCATCTCACTCTCTTTGAATCTTCTTTATCATGCTAAGAGGAGCAGGAAAAAGCAAAAAATTTCAGAATTGCACCTTGCAATGCGGAGAAATTACTGTTTGTGCATTTACAATATTCATTGATTTTTGCCATTGAAAAATGTCCAGAAATGATTGAAGCTACTGACTGAATGAAAGGAGCTGGCATCTCACTCTCTTTGAATCTTCTTTATCATGCTAAGAGGAGCAGGAAAAAGCAAAAAATTTCAGAATTGCGCCTTGCAATGCGGAGAAATTACTGTTTGTGCATTTACAAAATTCATTGATTTTTGCCATTGAAAAACATCATGTTATTCATATACCAGAAATGATTGAAGCTACTGACTGAAGGAAAGGATCTGGCATCTCACTCTCTTTGAATCTTCTTTGTCATGCTAAGAGGAGCAGGAAAAAGCAAAAAATTTCAGAATTGCACCTTGCAATGCGGAGAAATTACTGTTTGTGCATTTACAATATTCATTGATTTTTGCCATTGAAAAACGTCCAGAAATGATTGAAGCTACTGACTGAATGAAAGGAGCTGGCATCTCACTCTCTTTGAATCTTCTTTATCATGCTAAGAGGAGCAGGAAAAAGCAAAACATTTCAGAATTGCACCTTGCAATGCGGAGAAATTACTGTTTGTGCATTTACAATATTCATTGATTTTTGCGATTGAAAAACATCATGTTATTCATATACCAGAAATGATTGAAGCTACTGACTGAATGAAAGGAGCTGGCATCTCACTCTCTTTGAATCTTCTTTATCATGCTAAGAGGAGCAGGAAAAAGTAAAAAATTTCAGAATTGCACCTTGCAATGCGGAGAAATTACTGTTTGTGCATTTACAATATTCAATGATTTTTGCCATTGAAAAATGTCCAGAAATGATTGAAGCTACTGACTGAATGAAAGGAGCTGGCATCTCACTCTCTTTGAATCTTCTTTATCATGCTAAGAGGAGCAGGAAAAAGCAAAAAATTTCAGAATTGCACCTTGCAATGCGGAGAAATTACTGTTTGTGCATTTACAATATTCATTGATTTTTGCCATTGAAAAATGTCCAGAAATGATTGAAGCTACTGACTGAATGAAAGGAGCTGGCATCTCACTCTCTTTGAATCTTCTTTATCATGCTAAGAGGAGCAGGAAAAAGCAAAAAAATTTCAGAATTGCACCTTGCAATGCGGAGAAATTACTGTTTGTGCATTTACAATATTCATTGATTTTTGCCATTGAAAAATGTCCAGAAATGATTGAAGCTACTGACTGAATGAAAGGAGCTGGCATCTCACTCTCTTTGAATCTTCTTTATCATGCTAAGAGGAGCAGGAAAAAGCAAAAAATTTCAGAATTGCGCCTTGCAATGCGGAGAAATTACTGTTTGTGCATTTACAAAATTCATTGATTTTTGCCATTGAAAAACATCATGTTATTCATATACCAGAAATGATTGAAGCTACTGACTGAAGGAAAGGATCTGGCATCTCAATCTCTTTGAATCTTCTTTGTCATGCTAAGAGGAGCAGGAAAAAGCAAAAAATTTCAGAATTGCACCTTGCAATGCGGAGAAATTACTGTTTGTGCATTTACAATATTCATTGATTTTTGCCATTGAAAAACGTCCAGAAATGATTGAAGCTACTGACTGAATGAAAGGAGCTGGCATCTCACTCTCTTTGAATCTTCTTTATCATGCTAAGAGGAGCAGGAAAAAGCAAAACATTTCAGAATTGCACCTTGCAATGCGGAGAAATTACTGTTTGTGCATTTACAATATTCATTGATTTTTGCGATTGAAAAACATCATGTTATTCATATACCAGAAATGATTGAAGCTACTGACTGAATGAAAGGAGCTGGCATCTCACTCTCTTTGAATCTTCTTTATCATGCTAAGAGGAGCAGGAAAAAGTAAAAAATTTCAGAATTGCACCTTGCAATGCGGAGAAATTACTGTTTGTGCATTTACAATATTCAATGATTTTTGCCATTGAAAAACGTCCAGAAATGATTGAAGCTACTGACTGAATGAAAGGAGCTGGCATCTCACTCTCTTTGAATCTTCTTTATCATGCTAAGAGGAGCAGGAAAAAGCAAAAAATTTCAGAATTGCACCTTGCAATGCGGAGAAATTACTGTTTGTGCATTTACAATATTCATTGATTTTTGCCATTGAAAAACGTCCAGAAATGATTGAAGCTACTGACTGAATGAAAGGAGCTGGCATCTCACTCTCTTTGAATCTTCTTTATCATGCTAAGAGGAGCAGGAAAAAGCAAAAAATTTCAGAATTGCACCTTGCAATGCGGAGAAATTACTGTTTGTGCATTTACAATATTCATTGATTTTTGCCATTGAAAAACATCATGTTATTCATATACCAGAAATGATTGAAGCTACTGACTGAATGAAAGGAGCTGGCATCTCACTCTCTTTGAATCTTCTTTATCATGCTAAGAGGAGCAGGAAAAAGTAAAAAATTTCAGAATTGCACCTTGCAATGCGGAGAAATTACTGTTTGTGCATTTATAATATTCAATGATTTTTGCCATTGAAAAACGTCCAGAAATGATTGAAGCTACTGACTGAACGAAAGGAGCTGGCATCTCACTCTCTTTGAATCTTCTTTATCATGCTAAGAGGAGCAGGAAAAAGCAAAAAATTTCAGAATTGCACCTTGCAATGCGGAGAAATTACTGTTTGTGCATTTACAATATTCATTGATTTTTGCCATTGAAAAACATCATGTTATTCATATACCAGAAATGTTTGAAGCTACTGACTGAATGAAAGGAGCTGGCATCTCACTCTTTGAATCTTCTTTATCATGCTAAGAGGAGCAGGAAAAAGCAAAAAATTTCAGAATTGCACCTTGCAATGCGGAGAAATTACTGTTTGTGCATTTACAATATTCAATGATTTTTGCCATTGAAAAACGTCCAGAAATGATTGAAGCTACTGACTGAATGAAAGGAGCTGGCATCTCACTCTCTTTGAATCTTGTTTATCATGCTAAGAGGAGCAGGAAAAAGCAAAAAATTTCAGAATTGCACCTTGCAATTCTGAGAAATTACTGTTTGTGCATTTACAATATTCATTGATTTTTGCCATTGAAAAACGTCCAGAAATGATTGAAGCTACTGACTGAATGAAAGGAGCTGGCATCTCACTCTCTTTGAATCTTCTTTATCATGCTAAGAGGAGCAGGAAAAAGCAAAAAATTTCAGAATTGCACCTTGCAATGCGGAGAAATTACTGTTTGTGCATTTACAATATTCATTGATTTTTGCTATTGAAAAACATCATGTTATTCATATACCAGAAATGATTGAAGCTACTGACTGAATGAAAGGAGCTGGCATCTCACTCTCTTTGAATCTTCTTTATCATGCTAAGAGGAGCAGGAAAAAGCAAAAAATTTCAGAATTGCACCTTGCAATGCGGAGAAATTACAGTTTGTGCATTTACAATATTCATTGATTTTTGCCATTGAAAAGCGTCCAGAAATGATTGAAGCTACTGACTGAATGAAAGGGGCTGGCATCTCACTCTCTTTGAATCTTCTTTATCATGCTAAGAGGAGCAGGAAAAAGCAAAAAATTTCAGAATTGCACCTTGCAATGCGGAGAAATTACTGTTTGTGCATTTACAATATTCATTGATTTTTGCCATTGAAAAACGTCCAGAAATGATTGAAGGTACTGACTGAATGAAAGGAGCTGGCATCTCACTCTCTTTGAATCTTCTTTATCATGCTAAGAGGAGCAGGAAAAAGCAAAAAATTTCAGAATTGCACCTTGCAATGCGGAGAAATTACTGTTTGTGCATTTACAATATTCATTGATTTTTGCCATTGAAAAACGTCCAGAAATGATTGAAGCTACTGACTGAATGAAAGGAGCTGGCATCTCACTCTCTTTGAATCTTCTTTATCATGCTAAGAGGAGCAGGAAAAAGCAAAAAATTTCAGAATTGCACCTTGCAATGCGGAGAAATTACTGTTTGTGCATTTACAATATTCATTGATTTTTGCCATTGAAAAATGTCCAGAAATGATTGAAGCTACTGACTGAATGAAAGGAGCTGGCATCTCACTCTCTTTGAATCTTCTTTATCATGCTAAGAGGAGCAGGAAAAAGCAAAAAATTTCAGAATTGCGCCTTGCAATGCGGAGAAATTACTGTTTGTGCATTTACAAAATTCATTGATTTTTGCCATTGAAAAATATCATGTTATTCATATACCAGAAATGATTGATGTTTTTCAATGGCAAAAATCAATGAATATTGTAATTGCACAAACAGTAATTTCTCCGCATTGCAAGGTGCAATTCTGAAATTTTTTGCATTTTCCTGCTAATCCTAGCATGATAAAGAAGATTCAAAGAGAGTGAGATGCCAGCTCCTTTCATTCAGTCAGTAGCTTCAAACATTTCTGGACGTTTTTCAATGGCAAAAATCAATGAATATTGTAAATGCACAAACAGTAATATCTCCACATTGCAAGGTGCAATTCTGAAATTTTTTGCTTTTTCCTGTTAATCCTAGCATGATAAAGAAGATTTAAAGAGAGTGAGATGCCAGCTCCTTTCATTCAGTCAGTAGCTTCAAACATTTCTGGTATATGAAAAACATGTTTTTCAATGGCAAAAATCAATGAATATTGTAAATGCACAAACAGTAATATCTCCACATTGCAAGGTGCAATTCTGAAATTTTTTGCTTTTTCCTGCTAATCCTAGCATGATAAAGAAGATTCAAAGAGAGTGAGATGCCAGCTCCTTTCATTCAGTCAGTAGCTTCAAACATTTCTGGTATATGAAAAACATGTTTTTCAATGGCAAAAATCAATGAATATTGTAAATGCACAAACAGTAATATCTCCACATTGCAAGGTGCAATTCTGAAATTTTTTGCTTTTTCCTGCTAATCCTAGCATGATAAAGAAGATTCAAAGAGAGTGAGATGCCAGCTCCTTTCATTCAGTCAGTAGCTTCAAACATTTCTGGACGTTTTTCAATGGCAAAAATCAATGAATATTGTAAATGCACAAACAGTAATATCTCCACATTGCAAGGTGCAATTCTGAAATTTTTTGCTTTTTCCTGCTAATCCTAGCATGATAAAGAAGATTCAAAGAGAGTGAGATGCCAGCTCCTTTCATTCAGTCAGTAGCTTCAAACATTTCTGGACGTTTTTCAATGGCAAAAATCAATGAATATTGTAAATGCACAAACAGTAATATCTCCACATTGCAAGGTGCAATTCTGAAATTTTTTGCTTTTTCCTGTTAATCCTAGCATGATAAAGAAGATTCAAAGAGAGTGAGATGCCAGCTCCTTTCATTCAGTCAGTAGCTTCAAACATTTCTGGTATATGAAAAACATGTTTTTCAATGGCAAAAATCAATGAATATTGTAAATGCACAAACAGTAATATCTCCACATTGCAAGGTGCAATTCTGAAATTTTTTGTTTTTTCCTGTTAATCCTAGCATGATAAAGAAGATTCAAAGAGAGTGAGATGCCAGCTCCTTTCATTCAGTCAGTAGCTTCAAACATTTCTGGTATATGAAAAACATGTTTTTCAATGGCAAAAATCAATGAATATTGTAAATGCACAAACAGTAATATCTCCACATTGCAAGGTGCAATTCTGAAATTTTTTGCTTTTTCCTGCTAATCCTAGCATGATAAAGAAGATTCAAAGAGAGTGAGATGCCAGCTCCTTTCATTCAGTCAGTAGCTTCAAACATTTCTGGTATATGAAAAACATGTTTTTCAATGGCAAAAATCAATGAATATTGTAAATGCACAAACAGTAATATCTCCACATTGCAAGGTGCAATTCTGAAATTTTTTGCTTTTTCCTGCTAATCCTAGCATGATAAAGAAGATTCAAAGAGAGTGAGATGCCAGCTCCTTTCATTCAGTCAGTAGCTTCAAACATTTCTGGTATATGAAAAACATGTTTTTCAATGGCAAAAATCAATGAATATTGTAAATGCACAAACAGTAATATCTCCACATTGCAAGGTGCAATTCTGAAATTTTTTGCTTTTTCCTGCTAATCCTAGCATGATAAAGAAGATTCAAAGAGAGTGAGATGCCAGCTCCTTTCATTCAGTCAGTAGCTTCAAACATTTCTGGTATATGAAAAACATGTTTTTCAATGGCAAAAATCAATGAATATTGTAAATGCACAAACAGTAATATCTCCACATTGCAAGGTGCAATTCTGAAATTTTTAGCTTTTTCCTGTTAATCCTAGCATGATAAAGAAGATTCAAAGAGAGTGAGATGCCAGCTCCTTTCATTCAGTCAGTAGCTTCAAACATTTCTGGACGTTTTTCAATGGCAAAAATCAATGAATATTGTAAATGCACAAACAGTAATATCTCCACATTGCAAGGTGCAATTCTGAAATTTTTTGCTTTTTCCTGTTAATCCTAGCATGATAAAGAAGATTCAAAGAGAGTGAGATACCAGCTCCTTTCATTCAGTCAGTAGCTTCAAACATTTCTGGTATATGAAAAACATGTTTTTCAATGGCAAAAATCAATGAATATTGTAAATGCACAAACAGTAATATCTCCACATTGCAAGGTGCAATTCTGAAATTTTTTGCTTTTTCCTGCTAATCCTAGCATGATAAAGAAGATTCAAAGAGAGTGAGATGCCAGCTAATTTCATTCAGTCAGTAGCTTCAAACATTTCTGGACGTTTTTCAATGGCAAAAATCAATGAATATTGTAAATGCACAAACAGTAATATCTCCACATTGCAAGGTGCAATTCTGAAATTTTTTGCTTTTTCCTGCTAATCCTAGCATGATAAAGAAGATTCAAAGAGAGTGAGATGCCAGCTCCTTTCATTCAGTCAGTAGCTTCAAACATTTCTTGTATATGAAAAACATGTTTTTCAATGGCAAAAATCAATGAATATTGTAAATGCATAAACAGTAATATCTCCACATTGCAAGGTGCAATTCTGAAATTTTTTGCTTTTTCCTGCTAATCCTAGCATGATAAAGAAGATTCAAAGAGAGTGAGATACCAGCTCCTTTCATTCAGTCAGTAGCTTCAAACATTTCTGGACGTTTTTCAATGGCAAAAATCAATGAATATTGTAAATGCACAAACAGTAATATCTCCACATTGCAAGGTGCAATTCTGAAATTTTTTGCTTTTTCCTGTTAATCCTAGCATGATAAAGAAGATTCAAAGAGAGTGAGATGCCAGCTCCTTTCATTCAAGTCAGTAGCTTCAAACATTTCTGGTATATGAAAAACATGTTTTTCAATGGCAAAAATCAATGAATATTGTAAATGCACAAACAGTAATATCTCCACATTGCAAGGTGCAATTCTGAAATTTTTTGCTTTTTCCTGCTTATCCTAGCATGATAAAGAAGATTCAAAGAGAGTGAGATGCCAGCTCCTTTCATTCAGTCAGTAGCTTCAAACATTTCTGGTATATGAAAAACATGTTTTTCAATGGCAAAAATCAATGAATATTGTAAATGCACAAACAGTAATATCTCCACATTGCAAGGTGCAATTCTGAAATTTTTTGCTTTTTCCTGCTTATCCTAGCATGATAAAGAAGATTCAAAGAGAGTGAGATGCCAGCTCCTTTCATTCAGTCAGTAGCTTCAAACATTTCTGGACGTTTTTCAATGGCAAAATCAATGAATATTGTAAATGCACAAACAGTAATATCTCCACATTGCAAGGTGCAATTCTGAAATTTTTTGCTTTTTCCTGTTAATCCTAGCATGATAAAGAAGATTCAAAGACAGTGAGATGCCAGCTCCTTTCATTCAGTCAGTAGCTTCAAACATTTCTGGTATATGAAAAACATGTTTTTCAATGGCAAAAATCAATGAATATTGTAAATGCACAAACAGTAATATCTCCACATTGCAAGGTGTAATTCTGAAATTTTTTGCTTTTTCCTGCTAATCCTAGCATGATAAAGAAGATTCAAAGAGAGTGAGATGCCAGCTCCTTTCATTCCGTCAGTAGCTTCAAACATTTCTGGTATATGAAAAACATGTTTTTCAATGGCAAAAATCAATGAATATTGTAAATGCACAAACAGTAATATCTCCACATTGCAAGGTGCAATTCTGAAATTTTTTGCTTTTTCCTGCTAATCCTAGCATGATAAAGAAGATTCAAAGAGAGTGAGATGCCAGCTCCTTTCATTCAGTCAGTAGCTTCAAACATTTCTGGACGTTTTTCAATGGCAAAATCAATGAATATTGTAAATGCACAAACAGTAATATCTCCACATTGCAAGGTGCAATTCTGAAATTTTTTGCTTTTTCCTGCTAATCCTAGCATGATAAAGAAGATTCAAAGAGAGTGAGATGCCAGCTAATTTCATTCAGTCAGTAGCTTCAAACATTTCTGGACGTTTTTCAATGGCAAAAATCAATGAATATTGTAAATGCACAAACAGTAATATCTCCACATTGCAAGGTGCAATTCTGAAATTTTTTGCTTTTTCCTGCTAATCCTAGCATGATAAAGAAGATTCAAAGAGAGTGAGATGCCAGCTCCTTTCATTCAGTCAGTAGCTTCAAACATTTCTTGTATATGAAAAACATGTTTTTCAATGGCAAAAATCAATGAATATTGTAAATGCACAAACAGTAATATCTCCACATTGCAAGGTGCAATTCTGAAATTTTTTGCTTTTTCCTGCTAATCCTAGCATGATAAAGAAGATTCAAAGAGAGTGAGATACCAGCTCCTTTCATTCAGTCAGTAGCTTCAAACATTTCTGGACGTTTTTCAATGGCAAAAATCAATGAATATTGTAAATGCACAAACAGTAATATCTCCACATTGCAAGGTGCAATTCTGAAATTTTTTGCTTTTTCCTGTTAATCCTAGCATGATAAAGAAGATTCAAAGAGAGTGAGATGCCAGCTCCTTTCATTCAAGTCAGTAGCTTCAAACATTTCTGGTATATGAAAAACATGTTTTTCAATGGCAAAAATCAATGAATATTGTAAATGCACAAACAGTAATATCTCCACATTGCAAGGTGCAATTCTGAAATTTTTTGCTTTTTCCTGCTTATCCTAGCATGATAAAGAAGATTCAAAGAGAGTGAGATGCCAGCTCCTTTCATTCAGTCAGTAGCTTCAAACATTTCTGGTATATGAAAAACATGTTTTTCAATGGCAAAAATCAATGAATATTGTAAATGCACAAACAGTAATATCTCCACATTGCAAGGTGCAATTCTGAAATTTTTTTGCTTTTTCCTGCTAATCCTAGCATGATAAAGAAGATTTAAAGAGAGTGAGATGCCAGCTCCTTTCATTCAGTCAGTAGCTTCAAACATTTCTGGACGTTTTTCAATGGCAAAATCAATGAATATTGTAAATGCACAAACAGTAATATCTCCACATTGCAAGGTGCAATTCTGAAATTTTTTGCTTTTTCCTGTTAATCCTAGCATGATAAAGAAGATTCAAAGACAGTGAGATGCCAGCTCCTTTCATTCAGTCAGTAGCTTCAAACATTTCTGGTATATGAAAAACATGTTTTTCAATGGCAAAAATCAATGAATATTGTAAATGCACAAACAGTAATATCTCCACATTGCAAGGTGTAATTCTGAAATTTTTTGCTTTTTCCTGCTAATCCTAGCATGATAAAGAAGATTCAAAGAGAGTGAGATGCCAGCTCCTTTCATTCCGTCAGTAGCTTCAAACATTTCTGGTATATGAAAAACATGTTTTTCAATGGCAAAAATCAATGAATATTGTAAATGCACAAACAGTAATATCTCCACATTGCAAGGTGCAATTCTGAAATTTTTTGCTTTTTCCTGCTAATCCTAGCATGATAAAGAAGATTCAAAGAGAGTGAGATGCCAGCTCCTTTCATTCAGTCAGTAGCTTCAAACATTTCTGGACGTTTTTCAATGGCAAAATCAATGAATATTGTAAATGCACAAACAGTAATATCTCCACATTGCAAGGTGCAATTCTGAAATTTTTTGCTTTTTCCTGCTAATCCTAGCATGATAAAGAAGATTCAAAGAGAGTGAGATGCCAGCTAATTTCATTCAGTCAGTAGCTTCAAACATTTCTGGACGTTTTTCAATGGCAAAAATCAATGAATATTGTAAATGCACAAACAGTAATATCTCCACATTGCAAGGTGCAATTCTGAAATTTTTTGCTTTTTCCTGCTAATCCTAGCATGATAAAGAAGATTCAAAGAGAGTGAGATGCCAGCTCCTTTCATTCAGTCAGTAGCTTCAAACATTTCTTGTATATGAAAAACATGTTTTTCAATGGCAAAAATCAATGAATATTGTAAATGCACAAACAGTAATATCTCCACATTGCAAGGTGCAATTCTGAAATTTTTTGCTTTTTCCTGCTAATCCTAGCATGATAAAGAAGATTCAAAGAGAGTGAGATACCAGCTCCTTTCATTCAGTCAGTAGCTTCAAACATTTCTGGACGTTTTTCAATGGCAAAAATCAATGAATATTGTAAATGCACAAACAGTAATATTTCCACATTGCAAGGTGCAATTCTGAAATTTTTTGCTTTTTCCTGTTAATCCTAGCATGATAAAGAAGATTCAAAGAGAGTGAGATGCCAGCTCCTTTCATTCAAGTCAGTAGCTTCAAACATTTCTGGTATATGAAAAACATGTTTTTCAATGGCAAAAATCAATGAATATTGTAAATGCACAAACAGTAATATCTCCACATTGCAAGGTGCAATTCTGAAATTTTTTGCTTTTTCCTGCTTATCCTAGCATGATAAAGAAGATTCAAAGAGAGTGAGATGCCAGCTCCTTTCATTCAGTCAGTAGCTTCAAACATTTCTGGTATATGAAAAACATGTTTTTCAATGGCAAAAATCAATGAATATTGTAAATGCACAAACAGTAATATCTCCACATTGCAAGGTGCAATTCTGAAATTTTTTTGCTTTTTCCTGCTAATCCTAGCATGATAAAGAAGATTTAAAGAGAGTGAGATGCCAGCTCCTTTCATTCAGTCAGTAGCTTCAAACATTTCTGGACGTTTTTCAATGGCAAAATCAATGAATATTGTAAATGCACAAACAGTAATATCTCCACATTGCAAGGTGCAATTCTGAAATTTTTTGCTTTTTCCTGTTAATCCTAGCATGATAAAGAAGATTCAAAGACAGTGAGATGCCAGCTCCTTTCATTCAGTCAGTAGCTTCAAACATTTCTGGTATATGAAAAACATGTTTTTCAATGGCAAAAATCAATGAATATTGTAAATGCACAAACAGTAATATCTCCACATTGCAAGGTGCAATTCTGAAATTTTTTGCTTTTTCCTGCTAATCCTAGCATGATAAAGAAGATTCAAAGAGAGTGAGATGCCAGCTCCTTTCATTCAGTCAGTAGCTTCAAACATTTCTTGTATATGAAAAACATGTTTTTCAATGGCAAAAATCAATGAATATTGTAAATGCACAAACAGTAATATCTCCACATTGCAAGGTGCAATTCTGAAATTTTTTGCTTTTTCCTGCTAATCCTAGCATGATAAAGAAGATTCAAAGAGAGTGAGATACCAGCTCCTTTCATTCAGTCAGTAGCTTCAAACATTTCTGGACGTTTTTCAATGGCAAAAATCAATGAATATTGTAAATGCACAAACAGTAATATCTCCACATTGCAAGGTGCAATTCTGAAATTTTTTGCTTTTTCCTGTTAATCCTAGCATGATAAAGAAGATTCAAAGAGAGTGAGATGCCAGCTCCTTTCATTCAAGTCAGTAGCTTCAAACATTTCTGGTATATGAAAAACATGTTTTTCAATGGCAAAAATCAATGAATATTGTAAATGCACAAACAGTAATATCTCCACATTGCAAGGTGCAATTCTGAAATTTTTTGCTTTTTCCTGCTTATCCTAGCATGATAAAGAAGATTCAAAGAGAGTGAGATGCCAGCTCCTTTCATTCAGTCAGTAGCTTCAAACATTTCTGGTATATGAAAAACATGTTTTTCAATGGCAAAAATCAATGAATATTGTAAATGCACAAACAGTAATATCTCCACATTGCAAGGTGCAATTCTGAAATTTTTTTGCTTTTTCCTGCTAATCCTAGCATGATAAAGAAGATTTAAAGAGAGTGAGATGCCAGCTCCTTTCATTCAGTCAGTAGCTTCAAACATTTCTGGACGTTTTTCAATGGCAAAATCAATGAATATTGTAAATGCACAAACAGTAATATCTCCACATTGCAAGGTGCAATTCTGAAATTTTTTGCTTTTTCCTGTTAATCCTAGCATGATAAAGAAGATTCAAAGACAGTGAGATGCCAGCTCCTTTCATTCAGTCAGTAGCTTCAAACATTTCTGGTATATGAAAAACATGTTTTTCAATGGCAAAAATCAATGAATATTGTAAATGCACAAACAGTAATATCTCCACATTGCAAGGTGCAATTCTGAAATTTTTTGCTTTTTCCTGCTAATCCTAGCATGATAAAGAAGATTCAAAGAGAGTGAGATGCCAGCTCCTTTCATTCCGTCAGTAGCTTCAAACATTTCTGGTATATGAAAAACATGTTTTTCAATGGCAAAAATCAATGAATATTGTAAATGCACAAACAGTAATATCTCCACATTGCAAGGTGCAATTCTGAAATTTTTTGCTTTTTCCTGCTAATCCTAGCATGATAAAGAAGATTCAAAGAGAGTGAGATGCCAGCTCCTTTCATTCAGTCAGTAGCTTCAAACATTTCTGGACGTTTTTCAATGGCAAAAATCAATGAATATTGTAAATGCACAAACAGTAATATCTCCACATTGCAAGGTGCAATTCTGAAATTTTTTGCTTTTTCCTGCTAATCCTAGCATGATAAAGAAGATTCAAAGAGAGTGAGATGCCAGCTCCTTTCATTCAGTCAGTAGCTTCAAACATTTCTTGTATATGAAAAACATGTTTTTCAATGGCAAAAATCAATGAATATTGTAAATGCACAAACAGCAATATCTCCACATTGCAAGGTGCAATTCTGAAATTTTTTGCTTTTTCCTGCTAATCCTAGCATGATAAAGAAGATTCAAAGAGAGTGAGATGCCAGCTCCTTTCATTCAGTCAGTAGCTTCAAACATTTCTGGACGTTTTTCAATGGCAAAAATCAATGAATATTGTAAATGCACAAACAGTAATATCTCCACATTGCAAGGTGCAATTCTGAAATTTTTTGCTTTTTCCTGTTAATCCTAGCATGATAAAGAAGATTCAAAGAGAGTGAGATGCCAGCTCCTTTAATTCAGTCAGTAGCTTCAAACATTTCTGGTATATGAAAAACATGTTTTTCAATGGCAAAAATCAATGAATATTGTAAATGCACAAACAGTAATATCTCCACATTGCAAGGTGCAATTCTGAAATTTTTTGCTTTTTCCTGCTAATCCTAGCATGATAAAGAAGATTCAAAGAGAGTGAGATGCCAGCTCCTTTCATTCAGTCAGTAGCTTCAAACATTTCTGGTATATGAAAAACATGTTTTTCAATGCAAAAATCAATGAATATTGTAAATGCACAAACAGTAATATCTCCACATTGCAAGGTGCAATTCTGAAATTTTTTGCTTTTTCCTGCTAATCCAAGCATGATAAAGAAGATTCAAAGAGAGTGAGATGCCAGCTCCTTTCATTCAGTCAGTAGCTTCAAACATTTCTGGTATATGAATAACATGATGTTTTTCAATGGCAAAAATCAATGAATATTGTAAATGCACAAACAGTAATTTCTCCGCATTGCAAGGTGCAATTCTGAAATTTTTTGCTTTTTCCTGCTCCTCTTAGCATGATAAAGAAGATTCAAAGAGAGTGAGATGCCAGCTCCTTTCATTCAGTCAGTAGCTTCAAACATTTCTGGTATATGAATAACATGATGTTTTTCAATGGCAAAAATCAATGAATATTGTAAATGCACAAACAGTAATTTCTCCGCATTGCAAGGTGCAATTCTGAAATTTTTTGCTTTTTCCTGCTCCTCTTAGCATGATAAAGACGATTCAAAGAGAGTGAGATGCCAGCTCCTTTCATTCAGTCAGTAGCTTCAATCATTTCTGGACGTTTTTCAATGGCAAAAATCAATGAATATTGTAAATGCACAAACAGTAATTTCTCCGCATTGCAAGGTGCAATTCTGAAATTTTTTGCTTTTTCCTGCTCCTCTTAGCATGATAAAGAAAATTCAGAGTGAGATGCCAGCTGCTTTCATTCAGTCAGTAGCTTCAATCATTTCTGGACGTTTTTCAATGGCAAAAATCAATGAATATTGTAAATGCACAAACAGTAATATCTCCACATTGCAAGGTGTAATTCTGAAATTTTTTGCTTTTTCCTGTTAATCCTAGCATGATAAAGAAGATTCAAAGAGAGTGAGATGCCAGCTCCTTTCATTCAGTCAGTAGCTTCAAACATTTCTGGTATATGAAAAACATGTTTTTCAATGGCAAAAATCAATGAATATTGTAAATGCACAAACAGTAATATCTCCACATTGCAAGGTGCAATTCTGAAATTTTTTGCTTTTTCCTGCTAATCCAAGCATGATAAAGAAGATTCAAAGAGAGTGAGATGCCAGCCCCTTTCATTCAGTCAGTAGCTTCAAACATTTCTGGTATATGAATAACATGATGTTTTTCAATGGCAAAAATCAATGAATATTGTAAATGCACAAACAGTAATTTCTCCGCATTGCAAGGTGCAATTCTGAAATTTTTTGCTTTTTCCTGCTCCTCTTAGCATGATAAAGAAGATTCAAAGAGAGTGAGATGCCAGCTCCTTTCACTCAGTCAGTAGCTTCAAACATTTCTGGTAAATGAATAACATGATGTTTTTCAATGGCAAAAATCAATGAATATTGTAAATGCACAAACAGTAATTTCTCCGCATTGCAAGGTGCAATTCTGAAATTTTTTGCTTTTTCCTGCTCCTCTTAGCATGATAAAGACGATTCAAAGAGAGTGAGATGCCAGCTCCTTTCATTCAGTCAGTAGCTTCAATCATTTCTGGACGTTTTTCAATGGCAAAAATCAATGAATATTGTAAATGCACAAACAGTAATTTCTCCGCATTGCAAGGTGCAATTCTGAAATTTTTTGCTTTTTCCTGCTCCTCTTAGCATGATAAAGAAAATTCAGAGTGAGATGCCAGCTGCTTTCATTCAGTCAGTAGCTTCAATCATTTCTGGACGTTTTTCAATGGCAAAAATCAATGAATATTGTAAATGCACAAACAGTAATTTCTCCGCATTGCAAGGTGCAATTCTGAAATTTTTTGCTTTTTCCTGCTCCTCTTAGCATGATAAAGAAGATTCAAAGAGAGTGAGATGCCAGCTCCTTTCATTCAGTCAGTAGCTTCAAACATTTCTGGTATATGAATAACATGATGTTTTTCAATGGCAAAAATCAATGAATATTGTAAATGCACAAACAGTAATTTCTCCGCATCGCAAGGTGCAATTCTGAAATTTTTTGCTTTTTCCTGCTCCTCTTAGCATGATAAAGAAGATTCAAAGAGAGTGAGATGCCAGCTCCTTTCGTTCAGTCAGTAGCTTCAATCATTTCTGGACGTTTTTCAAAGGCAAAAATCATTGAATAATGTAAATGCACAAACAGTAATTTCTCCGCATTGCAAGGTGCAATTCTGAATTTTTTTACTTTTTCCTGCTCCTCTTAGCATGATAAAGAAGATTCAAAGAGAGTGAGATGCCAGCTCCTTTTATTCAGTCAGTAGCTTCAATCATTTCTGGTATATGAATAACATGATGTTTTTCAATGGCAAAAATCAATGAATATTGTAAATGCACAAACAGTAATTTCTCCGCATTGCAAGGTGCAATTCTGAAGTTTTTTGCTTTTTCCTGCTCCTCTTAGCATGATAAAGAAGATTCAAAGAGAGTGAGATGCCAGCTCCTTTCATTCAGTCAGTAGCTTCAATCATTTCTGGACGTTTTTCAATGGCAAAAATCAATGAATATTGTAAATGCACAAACAGTAATTTCTCCGCATTGCAAGGTGCAATTCTGAAATTTTTTGCTTTTTCCTGCTCCTCTTAGCATGATAAAGAAGATTCAAAGAGAGTGAGATGCCTGCTCCTTTCATTCAGTCAGTAGCTTCAAACATTTCTGGTATATGAATAACATGATGTTTTTCAATGGCAAAAATCAATGAATATTGTAAATGCACAAACAGTAATTTCTCCGCATTGCAAGGTGCAATTCTGAAATTTTTTGCTTTTTCCTGCTCCTCTTAGCATGATAAAGAAGATTCAAAGAGAGTGAGATGCCAGCTCCTTTCGTTCAGTCAGTAGCTTCAATCATTTCTGGACGTTTTTCAAAGGCAAAAATCATTGAATATTGTAAATGCACAAACAGTAATTTCTCCGCATTGCAAGGTGCAATTCTGAAATTTTTTGCTTTTTCCTGCTCCTCTTAGCATGATAAAGAAGATTCAAAGAGAGTGAGATGCCAGCTCCTTTCATTCAGTCAGTAGCTTCAATCATTTCTGGTATATGAATAACATGATGTTTTTCAATGGCAAAAATCAATGAATATTGTAAATGCACAAACAGTAATTTCTCCGCATTGCAAGGTGCAATTCTGAAGTTTTTTGCTTTTTCCTGCTCCTCTTAGCATGATAAAGAAGATTCAAAGAGAGTGAGATGCCAGCTCCTTTCATTCAGTCAGTAGCTTCAATCATTTCTGGACGTTTTTCAATGGCAAAAATCATTGAATATTGTAAATGCACAAACAGTAATTTCTCCGCATTGCAAGGTGCAATACTGAAATTTTTTACTTTTTCCTGCTCCTCTTAGCATGATAAAGAAGATTCAAAGAGAGTGAGATGCCAGCTCCTTTCATTCAGTCAGTAGCTTCAATCATTTCTGGTATATGAATAACATGATGTTTTTCAATGGCAAAAATCAATGAATATTGTAAATGCACAAACAGTAATTTCTCCGCATTGCAAGGTGCAATTCTGAAATTTTTTGCTTTTTCCTGCTCCTCTTAGCATAATAAAGAAGATTCAAAGAAAGTGAGATGCCAGCTCCTTTCATTCAGTCAGTAGCTTCAATCATTTCTGGACGTTTTTCAATGGCAAACATCAATGAATATTGTAAATGCACAAACAGTAATTTCTTCGCATTGCAAGGTGCAATTCTGAAATTTTTTGCTTTTTCCTGCTCCTCTTAGCATGATAAACAAGATTCAAAGAGAGTGAGATGCCAGCTCCTTTCATTCAGTCAGTAGCTTCAATCATTTCTGGACGTTTTTCAATGGCAAAAATCAATGAATATTGTAAATGCACAAACAGTAATTTCTCCGCATTGCAAGGTGCAATTCTGAAATTTTTTACTTTTTCCTGCTCCTCTTAGCATGATAAAGAAGATTCAAAGAGAGTGAGATGCCAGCTCCTTTCATTCAGTCAGTAGCTTCAATCATTTCTGGTATATGAATAACATGATGTTTTTCAATGGCAAAAATCAATGAATATTGTAAATGCACAAACAGTAATTTCTCCGCATTGCAAGGTGCAATTCTGAAATTTTTTGCTTTTTCCTGCTCCTCTTAGCATGATAAAGAAGATTCAAAGAGAGTGAGATGCCAGCTCCTTTCATTCAGTCAGTAGCTTCAATCATTTCTGGACGTTTTTCAATGGCAAAAATCATTGAATATTGTAAATGCACAAACAGTAATTTCTCCGCATTGCAAGGTGCAATTCTGAAATTTTTTACTTTTTCCTGCTCCTCTTAGCATGATAAAGAAGATTCAAAGAGAGTGAGATGCCAGCTCCTTTCATTCAGTCAGTAGCTTCAATCATTTCTGGTATATGAATAACATGATGTTTTTCAATGGCAAAAATCAATGAATATTGTAAATGCACAAACAGTAATTTCTCCGCATTGCAAGGTGCAATTCTGAAATTTTTTGCTTTTTCCTGCTCCTCTTAGCATGATAAAGAAGATTCAAAGAGAGTGAGATGCCAGCTCCTTTCATTCAGTCAGTAGCTTCAATCATTTCTGGACGTTTTTCAATGGCAAAAATCAATGAATATTGTAAATGCACAAACAGTAATTTCTCCGCATTGCAAGGTGCAATTCTGAAATTTTTTGCTTTTTCCTGCTCCTCTTAGCATGATAAACAAGATTAAAAGAGAGTGAGATGCCAGCTCCTTTCATTCAGTCAGTAGCTTCAATCATTTCTGGACGTTTTTCAATGGCAAAAATCAATGAATATTGTAAATGCACAAACAGTAATTTCTCCGCATTGCAAGGTGCAATTCTGAAATTTTTTGCTTTTTCCTGCTCCTCTTAGCATGATAAAGAAGATTCAAAGAGAGTGAGATGCCAGCTCCTTTCATTCAGTCAGTAGCTTCAAACATTCCTGGTATATGAATAACATGATGTTTTTCAATGGCAAAAATCAATGAATATTGTAAATGCACAAACAGTAATTTCTCCGCATTGCAAGGTGCAATTCTGAAATTTTTTGCTTTTTCCTGCTCCTCTTAGCATGATAAAGAAGATTCAAAGAGAGTGAGATGCCAGCTCCTTTCATTCAGTCAGTAGCTTCAATCATTTCTGGACGTTTTTCAATTGCAAAAATCAATGAATATTGTAAATGCACAAACAGTAATTTCTCCGCATTGCAAGGTGCAACTCTGAAATTTTTTGCTTTTTCCTGCTCCTCTTAGCATGATAAAGAAGATTCAAAGAGAGTGAGATGCCAGCTCCTTTCATTCAGTCAGTAGCTTCAATCATTTCTGGTATATGAATAACGTGATGTTTTTCAATGGCAAAAATCAATGAATATTGTAAATGCACAAACAGTAATTTCTCCGCATTGCAAGGTGCAATTCTGAAATTTTTTGCTTTTTCCTGCTCCTCTTAGCATGATAAAGAAGATTCAAAGAGAGTGAGATGCCAGCTCCTTTCATTCAGTCAGTAGCTTCAAACATTTCTGGTATATGAATAACATGATGTTTTTCAATGGCAAAAATCAATGAATATTGTAAATGCACAAACAGTAATTTCTCCGCATTGCAAGGTGCAATTCTGAAATTTTTTGCTTTTTCCTGCTCCTCTTAGCATGATAAAGAAGATTCAAGGAGAGTGAGATGCCAGCTCCTTTCATTCAGTCAGTAGCTTCAAACATTTCTGGTATATGAATAACATGATGTTTTTCAATGGCAGAAATCAATGAATATTGTAAATGCACAAACAGTAATTTCTCCGCATTGCAAGGTGCAATTCTGAAATTTTTTGCTTTATCCTGCTCCTCTTAGCATGATAAAGAAGATTCAAAGAGAGTGAGATGCCAGCTCCTTTCATTCAGTCAGTAGCTTCAATCATTTCTGGACGTTTTTCAATGGCAAAAATCATTGAATATTGTAAATGCACAAACAGTAATTTCTCCGCATTGCAAGGTGCAATTCTGAAATTTTTTACTTTTTCCTGCTCCTCTTAGCATGATAAAGAAGATTCAAAGAGAGTGAGATGCCAGCTCCTTTCATTCAGTCAGTAGCTTCAAACATTTCTGGTATATGAATAACATGATGTTTTTCAATGGCAAAAATCAATGAATATTGTAAATGCACAAACAGTAATTTCTCCGCATTGCAAGGTGCAATTCTGAAATTTTTTGCTTTTTCCTGCTCCTCTTAGCATGATAAAGAAGATTCAAGGAGAGTGAGATGCCAGCTCCTTTCATTCAGTCAGTAGCTTCAAACATTTCTGGTATATGAATAACATGATGTTTTTCAATGGCAGAAATCAATGAATATTGTAAATGCACAAACAGTAATTTCTCCGCATTGCAAGGTGCAATTCTGAAATTTTTTGCTTTATCCTGCTCCTCTTAGCATGATAAAGAAGATTCAAAGAGAGTGAGATGCCAGCTCCTTTCATTCAGTCAGTAGCTTCAATCATTTCTGGACGTTTTTCAATGGCAAAAATCATTGAATATTGTAAATGCACAAACAGTAATTTCTCCGCATTGCAAGGTGCAATTCTGAAATTTTTTACTTTTTCCTGCTCCTCTTAGCATGATAAAGAAGATTCAAAGAGAGTGAGATGCCAGCTCCTTTCATTCAGTCAGTAGCTTCAATCATTTCTGGACGTTTTTCAATGGCAAAAATCATTGAATATTGTAAATGCACAAACAGTAATTTCTCCGCATTGCAAGGTGCAATTCTGAAATTTTTTACTTTTTCCTGCTCCTCTTAGCATGATAAAGAAGATTCAAAGAGAGTGAGATGCCAGCTCCTTTCATTCAGTCAGTAGCTTCAATCATTTCTGGTATATGAATAACATGATGTTTTTCAATGGCAAAAATCAATGAATATTGTAAATGCACAAACAGTAATTTCTCCGCATTGCAAGGTGCAATTCTGAAATTTTTTGCTTTTTCCTGCTCCTCTTAGCATGATAAAGAAGATTCAAAGAGAGTGAGATGCCAGCTCCTTTCATTCAGTCAGTAGCTTCAATCATTTCTGGACGTTTTTCAATGGCAAAAATCAATGAATATTGTAAATGCACAAACAGTAATTTCTCCGCATTGCAAGGTGCAATTCTGAAATTTTTTGCTTTTTCCTGCTCCTCTTTGCATGATAAACAAGATTAAAAGAGAGTGAGATGCCAGCTCCTTTCATTCAGTCAGTAGCTTCAATCATTTCTGGACGTTTTTCAATGGCAAAAATCAATGAATATTGTAAATGCACAAACAGTAATTTCTCCGCATTGCAAGGTGCAATTCTGAAATTTTTTGCTTTTTCCTGCTCCTCTTAGCATGATAAAGAAGATTCAAAGAGAGTGAGATGCCAGCTCCTTTCATTCAGTCAGTAGCTTCAAACATTCCTGGTATATGAATAACATGATGTTTTTCAATGGCAAAAATCAATGAATATTGTAAATGCACAAACAGTAATTTCTCCGCATTGCAAGGTGCAATTCTGAAATTTTTTGCTTTTTCCTGCTCCTCTTAGCATGATAAAGAAGATTCAAAGAGTGAGATGCCAGCTCCTTTCATTCAGTCAGTAGCTTCAATCATTTCTGGACGTTTTTCAATTGCAAAAATCAATGAATATTGTAAATGCACAAACAGTAATTTCTCCGCATTGCAAGGTGCAACTCTGAAATTTTTTGCTTTTTCCTGCTCCTCTTAGCATGATAAAGAAGATTCAAAGAGAGTGAGATGCCAGCTCCTTTCATTCAGTCAGTAGCTTCAATCATTTCTGGTATATGAATAACGTGATGTTTTTCAATGGCAAAAATCAATGAATATTGTAAATGCACAAACAGTAATTTCTCCGCATTGCAAGGTGCAATTCTGAAATTTTTTGCTTTTTCCTGCTCCTCTTAGCATGATAAAGAAGATTCAAAGAGAGTGAGATGCCAGCTCCTTTCATTCAGTCAGTAGCTTCAAACATTTCTGGTATATGAATAACATGATGTTTTTCAATGGCAAAAATCAATGAATATTGTAAATGCACAAACAGTAATTTCTCCGCATTGCAAGGTGCAATTCTGAAATTTTTTGCTTTTTCCTGCTCCTCTTAGCATGATAAAGAAGATTCAAGGAGAGTGAGATGCCAGCTCCTTTCATTTAGTCAGTAGCTTCAAACATTTCTGGTATATGAATAACATGATGTTTTTCAATGGCAGAAATCAATGAATATTGTAAATGCACAAACAGTAATTTCTCCGCATTGCAAGGTGCAATTCTGAAATTTTTTGCTTTATCCTGCTCCTCTTAGCATGATAAAGAAGATTCAAAGAGAGTGAGATGCCAGCTCCTTTCATTCAGTCAGTAGCTTCAATCATTTCTGGACGTTTTTCAATGGCAAAAATCATTGAATATTGTAAATGCACAAACAGTAATTTCTCCGCATTGCAAGGTGCAATTCTGAAATTTTTTACTTTTTCCTGCTCCTCTTAGCATGATAAAGAAGATTCAAAGAGAGTGAGATGCCAGCTCCTTTCATTCAGTCAGTAGCTTCAATCATTTCTGGTATATGAATAACATGATGTTTTTCAATGGCAAAAATCAATGAATATTGTAAATGCACAAACAGTAATTTCTCCGCATTGCAAGGTGCAATTCTGAAATTTTTTGCTTTTTCCTGCTCCTCTTAGCATGATAAAGAAGATTCAAAGAGAGTGAGATGCCAGCTCCTTTCATTCAGTCAGTAGCTTCAATCATTTCTGGACGTTTTTCAATGGCAAAAATCAATGAATATTGTAAATGCACAAACAGTAATTTCTCCGCATTGCAAGGTGCAATTCTGAAATTTTTTGCTTTTTCCTGCTCCTCTTAGCATGATAAAGAAGATTCAAAGAGAGTGAGATGCCAGCTCCTTTCATTCAGTCAGTAGCTTCAATCATTTCTGGACGTTTTTCAATGGCAAAAATCAATGAATATTGTAAATGCACAAACAGTAATTTCTCCGCATTGCAAGGTGCAATTCTGAAATTTTTTGCTTTTTCCTGCTCCTCTTAGCATGATAAAAAAGATTCAAAGAGAGTGAGATGCCAGCTCCTTTCATTCAGTCAGTAGCTTCAAACATTTCTGGTATATGAATAACATGATGTTTTTCAATGGCAAAAATCAATGAATATTGTAAATGCACAAACAGTAATTTCTCCGCATTGCAAGGTGCAATTCTGAAATTTTTTGCTTTTTCCTGCTCCTCTTAGCATGATAAAGAAGATTCAAAGAGAGTGAGATGCTAGCTCCTTTCGTTCAGTCAGTAGCTTCAATCATTTCTGGACGTTTTTCAATGGCAAAAATCATTGAATATTGTAAATGCACAAACAGTAATTTCTCCGCATTGCAAGGTGCAATTCTGAAATTTTTTACTTTTTCCTGCTCCTCTTAGCATGATAAAGAAGATTCAAAGAGAGTGAGATGCCAGCTCCTTTCATTCAGTCAGTAGCTTCAATCATTTCTGGTATATGAATAACATGATGTTTTTCAATGGCAAAAATCAATGAATATTGTAAATGCACAAACAGTAATTTCTCCGCATTGCAAGGTGCAATTCTGAAATTTTTTGCTTTTTCCTGCTCCTCTTAGCATGATAAAGAAGATTCAAAGAGAGTGAGATGCCAGCTCCTTTCATTCAGTCAGTAGCTTCAATCATTTCTGGACGTTTTTCAATGGCAAAAATCATTGAATATTGTAAATGCACAAACAGTAATTTCTCCGCATTGCAAGGTGCAATTCTGAAATTTTTTACTTTTTCCTGCTCCTCTTAGCATGATAAAGAAGATTCAAAGAGAGTGAGATGCCAGCTCCTTTCATTCAGTCAGTAGCTTCAATCATTTCTGGTATATGAATAACATGATGTTTTTCAATGGCAAAAATCAATGAATATTGTAAATGCACAAACAGTAATTTCTCCGCATTGCAAGGTGCAATTCTGAAATTTTTTGCTTTTTCCTGCTCCTCTTAGCATGATAAAGAAGATTCAAAGAGAGTGAGATGCCAGCTCCTTTCATTCAGTCAGTAGCTTCAATCATTTCTGGACGTTTTTCAATGGCAAAAATCAATGAATATTGTAAATGCACAAACAGTAATTTCTCCGCATTGCAAGGTGCAATTCTGAAATTTTTTGCTTTTTCCTGCTCCTCTTAGCATGATAAACAAGATTAAAAGAGAGTGAGATGCCAGCTCCTTTCATTCAGTCAGTAGCTTCAATCATTTCTGGACGTTTTTCAATGGCAAAAATCAATGAATATTGTAAATGCACAAACAGTAATTTCTCCGCATTGCAAGGTGCAATTCTGAAATTTTTTGCTTTTTCCTGCTCCTCTTAGCATGATAAAGAAGATTCAAAGAGAGTGAGATGCCAGCTCCTTTCATTCAGTCAGTAGCTTCAAACATTCCTGGTATATGAATAACATGATGTTTTTCAATGGCAAAAATCAATGAATATTGTAAATGCACAAACAGTAATTTCTCCGCATTGCAAGGTGCAATTCTGAAATTTTTTGCTTTTTCCTGCTCCTCTTAGCATGATAAAGAAGATTCAAAGAGAGTGAGATGCCAGCTCCTTTCATTCAGTCAGTAGCTTCAATCATTTCTGGACGTTTTTCAATTGCAAAAATCAATGAATATTGTAAATGCACAAACAGTAATTTCTCCGCATTGCAAGGTGCAACTCTGAAATTTTTTGCTTTTTCCTGCTCCTCTTAGCATGATAAAGAAGATTCAAAGAGAGTGAGATGCCAGCTCCTTTCATTCAGTCAGTAGCTTCAATCATTTCTGGTATATGAATAACGTGATGTTTTTCAATGGCAAAAATCAATGAATATTGTAAATGCACAAACAGTAATTTCTCCGCATTGCAAGGTGCAATTCTGAAATTTTTTGCTTTTTCCTGCTCCTCTTAGCATGATAAAGAAGATTCAAAGAGAGTGAGATGCCAGCTCCTTTCATTCAGTCAGTAGCTTCAAACATTTCTGGTATATGAATAACATGATGTTTTTCAATGGCAAAAATCAATGAATATTGTAAATGCACAAACAGTAATTTCTCCGCATTGCAAGGTGCAATTCTGAAATTTTTTGCTTTTTCCTGCTCCTCTTAGCATGATAAAGAAGATTCAAGGAGAGTGAGATGCCAGCTCCTTTCATTCAGTCAGTAGCTTCAAACATTTCTGGTATATGAATAACATGATGTTTTTCAATGGCAGAAATCAATGAATATTGTAAATGCACAAACAGTAATTTCTCCGCATTGCAAGGTGCAATTCTGAAATTTTTTGCTTTATCCTGCTCCTCTTAGCATGATAAAGAAGATTCAAAGAGAGTGAGATGCCAGCTCCTTTCATTCAGTCAGTAGCTTCAATCATTTCTGGACGTTTTTCAATGGCAAAAATCATTGAATATTGTAAATGCACAAACAGTAATTTCTCCGCATTGCAAGGTGCAATTCTGAAATTTTTTACTTTTTCCTGCTCCTCTTAGCATGATAAAGAAGATTCAAAGAGAGTGAGATGCCAGCTCCTTTCATTCAGTCAGTAGCTTCAATCATTTCTGGTATATGAATAACATGATGTTTTTCAATGGCAAAAATCAATGAATATTGTAAATGCACAAACAGTAATTTCTCCGCATTGCAAGGTGCAATTCTGAAATTTTTTGCTTTTTCCTGCTCCTCTTAGCATGATAAAGAAGATTCAAAGAGAGTGAGATGCCAGCTCCTTTCATTCAGTCAGTAGCTTCAATCATTTCTGGACGTTTTTCAATGGCAAAAATCAATGAATATTGTAAATGCACAAACAGTAATTTCTCCGCATTGCAAGGTGCAATTCTGAAATTTTTTGCTTTTTCCTGCTCCTCTTAGCATGATAAAGAAGATTCAAAGAGAGTGAGATGCCAGCTCCTTTCATTCAGTCAGTAGCTTCAATCATTTCTGGACGTTTTTCAATGGCAAAAATCAATGAATATTGTAAATGCACAAACAGTAATTTCTCCGCATTGCAAGGTGCAATTCTGAAATTTTTTGCTTTTTCCTGCTCCTCTTAGCATGATAAAAAAGATTCAAAGAGAGTGAGATGCCAGCTCCTTTCATTCAGTCAGTAGCTTCAAACATTTCTGGTATATGAATAACATGATGTTTTTCAATGGCAAAAATCAATGAATAATGTAAATGCACAAACAGTAATTTCTCCGCATTGCAAGGTGCAATTCTGAAATTTTTTGCTTTTTCCTGCTCCTCTTAGCATGATAAAGAAGATTCAAAGAGAGTGAGATGCTAGCTCCTTTCGTTCAGTCAGTAGCTTCAATCATTTCTGGACGTTTTTCAATGGCAAAAATCATTGAATATTGTAAATGCACAAACAGTAATTTCTCCGCATTGCAAGGTGCAATTCTGAAATTTTTTACTTTTTCCTGCTCCTCTTAGCATGATAAAGAAGATTCAAAGAGAGTGAGATGCCAGCTCCTTTCATTCAGTCAGTAGCTTCAATCATTTCTGGTATATGAATAACATGATGTTTTTCAATGGCAAAAATCAATGAATATTGTAAATGCACAAACAGTAATTTCTCCGCATTGCAAGGTGCAATTCTGAAATTTTTTGCTTTTTCCTGCTCCTCTTAGCATGATAAAGAAGATTCAAAGAGAGTGAGATGCCAGCTCCTTTCATTCAGTCAGTAGCTTCAATCATTTCTGGACGTTTTTCAATGGCAAAAATCAACGAATATTGTAAATGCACAAACAGTAATTTCTCCGCATTGCAAGGTGCAATTCTGAAATTTTTTGCTTTTTCCTGCTCCTCTTAGCATGATAAAGAAGATTCAAAGAGAGTGAGATGCCAGCTCCTTACATTCAGTCAGTAGCTTCAATCATTTCTGGTAAATGAATAACATGATGTTTTTCAATGGCAAAAATCAATGAATTTTGTAAATGCACAAACAGTAATTTCTCCGCATTGCAAGGCGCAATTCTGAAATTTTTTGCTTTTTCCTGCTCCTCTTAGCATGATAAAGAAGATTCAAAGAGAGTGAGATGCCAGCTCCTTTCAATCAGTCAGTAGCTTCAATCATTTCTGGACGTTTTTCAATGGCAAAAATCAATGAATATTGTAAATGCACAAACAGTAATTTCTCCGCATTGCAAGGTGCAATTCTGAAATTTTATGCTTTTTCCTGCTCCTCTTAGCATGATAAAGAAGATTCAAAGAGAGTGAGATGCCAGCTCCTTTCATTCAGTCAGTAGCTTCAATCATTTCTGGACGTTTTTCAATGGCAAAAATCAATGAATATTGTAAATGCACAAACAGTAATTTTTCCGCATTGCAAGGTGCAATTCTGAAATTTTTTACTTTTTCCTGCTCCTCTTAGCATGATAAAGAAGATTCAAAGAGAGTGAGATGCCAGCTCCTTTCATTCAGTCAGTAGCTTCAATCATTTCTGGTATATGAATAACATGATGTTTTTCAATGGCAAAAATCAATGAATATTGTAAATGCACAAACAGTAATTTCTCCGCATTGCAAGGTGCAATTCTGAAATTTTTTGCTTTTTCCTGCTCCTCTTAGCATGATAAAGAAGATTCAAAGAGAGTGAGATGCCAGCTCCTTTCATTCAGTCAGTAGCTTCAATCATTTCTGGACGTTTTTCAATGGCAAAAATCAATGAATATTGTAAATGCACAAACAGTAATTTCTCCGCATTGCAAGGTGCAATTCTGAAATTTTTTGCTTTTTCCTGCTCCTCTTAGCATGATAAACAAGATTAAAAGAGAGTGAGATGCCAGCTCCTTTCATTCAGTCAGTAGCTTCAATCATTTCTGGACGTTTTTCAATGGCAAAAATCAATGAATATTGTAAATGCACAAACAGTAATTTCTCCGCATTGCAAGGTGCAATTCTGAAATTTTTTGCTTTTTCCTGCTCCTCTTAGCATGATAAAGAAGATTCAAAGAGAGTGAGATGCCAGCTCCTTTCATTCAGTCAGTAGCTTCAAACATTCCTGGTATATGAATAACATGATGTTTTTCAATGGCAAAAATCAATGAATATTGTAAATGCACAAACAGTAATTTCTCCGCATTGCAAGGTGCAATTCTGAAATTTTTTGCTTTTTCCTGCTCCTCTTAGCATGATAAAGAAGATTCAAAGAGAGTGAGATGCCAGCTCCTTTCATTCAGTCAGTAGCTTCAATCATTTCTGGACGTTTTTCAATTGCAAAAATCAATGAATATTGTAAATGCACAAACAGTAATTTCTCCGCATTGCAAGGTGCAACTCTGAAATTTTTTGCTTTTTCCTGCTCCTCTTAGCATGATAAAGAAGATTCAAAGAGAGTGAGATGCCAGCTCCTTTCATTCAGTCAGTAGCTTCAATCATTTCTGGTATATGAATAACGTGATGTTTTTCAATGGCAAAAATCAATGAATATTGTAAATGCACAAACAGTAATTTCTCCGCATTGCAAGGTGCAATTCTGAAATTTTTTGCTTTTTCCTGCTCCTCTTAGCATGATAAAGAAGATTCAAAGAGAGTGAGATGCCAGCTCCTTTCATTCAGTCAGTAGCTTCAAACATTTCTGGTATATGAATAACATGATGTTTTTCAATGGCAAAAATCAATGAATATTGTAAATGCACAAACAGTAATTTCTCCGCATTGCAAGGTGCAATTCTGAAATTTTTTGCTTTTTCCTGCTCCTCTTAGCATGATAAAGAAGATTCAAGGAGAGTGAGATGCCAGCTCCTTTCATTCAGTCAGTAGCTTCAAACATTTCTGGTATATGAATAACATGATGTTTTTCAATGGCAGAAATCAATGAATATTGTAAATGCACAAACAGTAATTTCTCCGCATTGCAAGGTGCAATTCTGAAATTTTTTGCTTTATCCTGCTCCTCTTAGCATGATAAAGAAGATTCAAAGAGAGTGAGATGCCAGCTCCTTTCATTCAGTCAGTAGCTTCAATCATTTCTGGACGTTTTTCAATGGCAAAAATCATTGAATATTGTAAATGCACAAACAGTAATTTCTCCGCATTGCAAGGTGCAATTCTGAAATTTTTTACTTTTTCCTGCTCCTCTTAGCATGATAAAGAAGATTCAAAGAGAGTGAGATGCCAGCTCCTTTCATTCAGTCAGTAGCTTCAATCATTTCTGGTATATGAATAACATGATGTTTTTCAATGGCAAAAATCAATGAATATTGTAAATGCACAAACAGTAATTTCTCCGCATTGCAAGGTGCAATTCTGAAATTTTTTGCTTTTTCCTGCTCCTCTTAGCATGATAAAGAAGATTCAAAGAGAGTGAGATGCCAGCTCCTTTCATTCAGTCAGTAGCTTCAATCATTTCTGGACGTTTTTCAATGGCAAAAATCAATGAATATTGTAAATGCACAAACAGTAATTTCTCCGCATTGCAAGGTGCAATTCTGAAATTTTTTGCTTTTTCCTGCTCCTCTTAGCATGATAAAGAAGATTCAAAGAGAGTGAGATGCCAGCTCCTTTCATTCAGTCAGTAGCTTCAATCATTTCTGGACGTTTTTCAATGGCAAAAATCAATGAATATTGTAAATGCACAAACAGTAATTTCTCCGCATTGCAAGGTGCAATTCTGAAATTTTTTGCTTTTTCCTGCTCCTCTTAGCATGATAAAAAAGATTCAAAGAGAGTGAGATGCCAGCTCCTTTCATTCAGTCAGTAGCTTCAAACATTTCTGGTATATGAATAACATGATGTTTTTCAATGGCAAAAATCAATGAATAATGTAAATGCACAAACAGTAATTTCTCCGCATTGCAAGGTGCAATTCTGAAATTTTTTGCTTTTTCCTGCTCCTCTTAGCATGATAAAGAAGATTCAAAGAGAGTGAGATGCTAGCTCCTTTCGTTCAGTCAGTAGCTTCAATCATTTCTGGACGTTTTTCAATGGCAAAAATCATTGAATATTGTAAATGCACAAACAGTAATTTCTCCGCATTGCAAGGTGCAATTCTGAAATTTTTTACTTTTTCCTGCTCCTCTTAGCATGATAAAGAAGATTCAAAGAGAGTGAGATGCCAGCTCCTTTCATTCAGTCAGTAGCTTCAATCATTTCTGGTATATGAATAACATGATGTTTTTCAATGGCAAAAATCAATGAATATTGTAAATGCACAAACAGTAATTTCTCCGCATTGCAAGGTGCAATTCTGAAATTTTTTGCTTTTTCCTGCTCCTCTTAGCATGATAAAGAAGATTCAAAGAGAGTGAGATGCCAGCTCCTTTCATTCAGTCAGTAGCTTCAATCATTTCTGGACGTTTTTCAATGGCAAAAATCAACGAATATTGTAAATGCACAAACAGTAATTTCTCCGCATTGCAAGGTGCAATTCTGAAATTTTTTGCTTTTTCCTGCTCCTCTTAGCATGATAAAGAAGATTCAAAGAGAGTGAGATGCCAGCTCCTTACATTCAGTCAGTAGCTTCAATCATTTCTGGTAAATGAATAACATGATGTTTTTCAATGGCAAAAATCAATGAATTTTGTAAATGCACAAACAGTAATTTCTCCGCATTGCAAGGCGCAATTCTGAAATTTTTTGCTTTTTCCTGCTCCTCTTAGCATGATAAAGAAGATTCAAAGAGAGTGAGATGCCAGCTCCTTTCAATCAGTCAGTAGCTTCAATCATTTCTGGACGTTTTTCAATGGCAAAAATCAATGAATATTGTAAATGCACAAACAGTAATTTCTCCGCATTGCAAGGTGCAATTCTGAAATTTTATGCTTTTTCCTGCTCCTCTTAGCATGATAAAGAAGATTCAAAGAGAGTGAGATGCCAGCTCCTTTCATTCAGTCAGTAGCTTCAATCATTTCTGGACGTTTTTCAATGGCAAAAATCAATGAATATTGTAAATGCACAAACAGTAATTTTTCCGCATTGCAAGGTGCAATTCTGAAATTTTTTGCTTATTGCTGCTCCTCTTAGCATGATAAAGAAGATTCAAAGAGAGTGAGGTGCCAGCTCCTTTCATTCAGTCAGTAGCTTAAAACATTTCTGGTATATGAATAACGTTTTTCAATGGCAAAAATCAATGAATATTGTAAATGCACAAACAGTAATTTCTCCGCATTGCAAGGAGCAATTCTGAAATTTTTTGCTTTTTCCTGTTCCTCTTAGCATGATAAAGAAGATTCAAAGAGAGTGAGATGCCAGCTCCTTTCATTCAGTCAGTAGCTTCAATCATTTCTGGACGTTTTTCAATGGCAAAAATCAATGAATATTGTAAATGCACAAACTGTAATTTCTCCGCATTGCAAGGTGCAATTCTGAAATTTTTTGCTTTTTCCTGCTCCTCTTAGCATGATAAAGAAGATTCAAAGAGAGTGAGATGCCAGCTCTTTTCATTCAGTCAGTAGCTTCAATCATTTCTGGACGTTTTTCAATGGCAAAAATCAATGAATATTGTAAATGCACAAACAGTAATTTCTCCGCATTGCAAGGTGCAATTCTGAAATTTTTTGCTTTTTCCTGCTCCTCTTAGCATGATAAAGAAGATTCAAAGAGAGTGAGATGCCAGCTCCTTTCATTCAATCAGTAGCTTCAAACATTTCTGGTATATGAATAACATGATGTTTTTCAATGGCAAAAATCAATGAATATTGTAAATGCACAAACAGTAATTTCTCCGCATTGCAAGGTGCAATTCTGAAATTTTTTGCTTTTTCCTGCTAATCCAAGCATGATAAAGAAGATTCAAAGAGAGTGAGATGCCAGCCCCTTTCATTCAGTCAGTAGCTTCAAACATTTCTGGTATATGAATAACATGATGTTTTTCAATGGCAAAAATCAATGAATATTGTAAATGCACAAACAGTAATTTCTCCGCATTGCAAGGTGCAATTCTGAAATTTTTTGCTTTTTCCTGCTCCTCTTAGCATGATAAAGAAGATTCAAAGAGAGTGAGATGCCAGCTCCTTTCACTCAGTCAGTAGCTTCAAACATTTCTGGTAAATGAATAACATGATGTTTTTCAATGGCAAAAATCAATGAATATTGTAAATGCACAAACAGTAATTTCTCCGCATTGCAAGGTGCAATTCTGAAATTTTTTGCTTTTTCCTGCTCCTCTTAGCATGATAAAGACGATTCAAAGAGAGTGAGATGCCAGCTCCTTTCATTCAGTCAGTAGCTTCAATCATTTCTGGACGTTTTTCAATGGCAAAAATCAATGAATATTGTAAATGCACAAACAGTAATTTCTCCGCATTGCAAGGTGCAATTCTGAAATTTTTTGCTTTTTCCTGCTCCTCTTAGCATGATAAAGAAAATTCAGAGTGAGATGCCAGCTGCTTTCATTCAGTCAGTAGCTTCAATCATTTCTGGACGTTTTTCAATGGCAAAAATCAATGAATATTGTAAATGCACAAACAGTAATTTCTCCGCATTGCAAGGTGCAATTCTGAAATTTTTTGCTTTTTCCTGCTCCTCTTAGCATGATAAAGAAGATTCAAAGAGAGTGAGATGCCAGCTCCTTTCATTCAGTCAGTAGCTTCAAACATTTCTGGTATATGAATAACATGATGTTTTTCAATGGCAAAAATCAATGAATATTGTAAATGCACAAACAGTAATTTCTCCGCATTGCAAGGTGCAATTCTGAAATTTTTTGCTTTTTCCTGCTCCTCTTAGCATGATAAAGAAGATTCAAAGAGAGTGAGATGCCAGCTCCTTTCGTTCAGTCAGTAGCTTCAATCATTTCTGGACGTTTTTCAAAGGCAAAAATCATTGAATAATGTAAATGCACAAACAGTAATTTCTCCGCATTGCAAGGTGCAATTCTGAATTTTTTTACTTTTTCCTGCTCCTCTTAGCATGATAAAGAAGATTCAAAGAGAGTGAGATGCCAGCTCCTTTTATTCAGTCAGTAGCTTCAATCATTTCTGGTATATGAATAACATGATGTTTTTCAATGGCAAAAATCAATGAATATTGTAAATGCACAAACAGTAATTTCTCCGCATT